>NC_134485.1:358416288-358716288 GCF_040206685.1 Ascaphus truei | reverse complement strand
GCAGCCCTTCTGATATTTAGGATAAAAAATTTTTTTTTTTAATATATAGATTAGGATAGATTCCTGCCAAGGGTTTCCTTATGTATGTAGCCAGGTTCCCCCCTGTCATGGCTGACCCCCTCCTCCCTTTCGGCAGACGCTGTGTGTGAGGGAGTGAGGGGGGGCCGCGCGCGCGAAGGAGCGATCCCTGGTAGCTAGGGACGCGAGCGGCGAGCAGGCCGGTTGCCGGGGACACGATCGGGCCGTCGCTAAGGCCGCGATCGCGTTGCTACCGGCCCGGCGGCTCGGGAAGCAGGGCGCCGCCATGTTAGGGCTGTTGCGCATGCGCAGTGCCCCAACCCAGCGCGGGAGGACCAGATAGTTCGCGCATGCGCGAGATGAGCATGCCAGCCCCCAGGGTGCATAGGGGCAGAGACACCTGACGCCAGGGAACCAATAGGGCTGAGGGATTTGCCTGGGGAGAGATTGCTACATTTCGCGGGGTTTTGCAGCCACGCAGGCAGTCAGGATCCGGACCAGCTAGGGGTAGGAGGTGGATGCAGGGGTGAGTGACCCTCTGCATTAGGCCAGCAGCCCCCAAGGTCCCAGTTAGGTCCTGAGCCATCTATTAGCTTGTGGAGCTTAGGGACAGGCCCTAGATAGGGACACTGCCCCATTTATTGGTTGAATAGACAGGGACACAGTGTTGAAGCCGTGCGGCCCTGTGAGGTGGGTTCTGGGCTCAGAACACCACCCAAGACCCTGCGACAAGGAGTGACATTGTCGTGCTGGACTTTCAACCCACGCGGTGTGGAGGACCCCGTCGGATCGTGGGGATTTATATCGCGGTACCCGTGGCTGGAGCCCGGGCAGGTAACCTGCAACTCATGTGCACCAACCAGGCCTATCACCAAACATAGTGGCTGCGCAGTCACACATACACATGTACAGTGGTATTTGACTTCGAGAACACGAGACATTTGGGTGGGGGTTACTGGACACAGGGTGGGGTCACATTGTGGGTGGTTAGCGTCCGCCGTGACGCCTAGAGGTGATAGCGTCCGCCGTGACGCCTAGAGGTGATAGCGTCCGCCGTGACGCCTAGAGGTGATAGCGTCCGCCGTGACGCCTAAAGGTGGTAGCGTCCGCCGTGACGCCTAGTGTGGTTAGCGTCCGCCGTGGCGCATGATGCTGTTATGCTGTTTTGATGTTATGCTGTTACGTGATTTGTGTGTTTCCATGCAGTAAAGCCCGTCCTGTTTTATATTCGGTAGTGTTGTGTGGTTGTTCCTGTGAGGGCCTCCTCCCACTCCGTTGGGATCCCTCCCAGGTGGAGGCGTTGCACCTAGAGATGTATGATAAAGATGTACCCCAGGTTCCCCAAGCGGAGGCTTAGGCTCCTGAGAGCCACACAGGTTGCACAGCAAGTAGTAGCGGCGGTAGTCATAGGGAACACCCGTTACATTTGGAGGCGCTGCTGAGATGTCAGACCTGGGGTGCCCGAACTCAGTAAAAATGTCGTTAGGTTACACGTTACCTTCCCGCCAAGAGGTGTACATGTGGGCGGTAAAAAGGCAAGTCCCGCCCTCACAAACCCTTGCTGTAGGACAAGTTCCCGCCAATGCCTCATCCTATGAACTATGTTTAATCCTAATGCAATACCCAGGCTTAGAAGATGCCAGAATCTTGGGTCGCCGCTCCGACCCCGACGGGTCATGGTGCACCGTATTAATCACTGGGGGATGTGAATTGTCGCCCCAACAAGGCCCATCCAACTTGCGTTTCCACGGGGCCCTCAGCTCAGGGTGTCCTGTTATATATCCTGAAATGCCGATAAAACCCGAACCCTGTAGCCCCAGAACAGACCTGCTAGAGACTAGTATGCGCATGTCCCTGTCCCCACCAGAAAGTGTATGCGGGGATGAGGCCAGTGTATTATCCTGTGCTAATTGTCGCTCAAGCAGACGGAGCTCCAGCCCCAGTAGAATGGGAGAAATCCAATTACTAGCCCAGGCCATCCAACAACTGGGTAGGCCCAAGCACGAATCCCCTTCCCCTCAGCCATACCGCAAGTTAAAGCTCTTTTCAGGGGTAAACCCTACTCCCACTGGTGAAGAGGCTTTTGATGTTTGGAAGGAATATGCTTCACAGGTACTGGAAGAGTGGACCTGTCCTGATGAGGTGAAAAGACAACGAATCATGGAGTGCCTGCGCCCGCCTGCGTCCACTACCATCAAGATGTATAAAGATCAGCATACGGGGGTTACCGCACATCAGATGATGGAGTCGCTTACCCGGGCATATGGTAAGGAAGCTGATGTGAGTGAGCTATGGACTAAGTATTACAATCTCCGCCAGAAAGAGGGGGAAGACCTATCCGAGTTCATACAACGGATCCAATTGCTCTTGTGGGAGCTACGTTCCCGCCAAGTCATCAAGGCCTCAGAAGTAAATGAGTATAGGCGCACTCAATTCCTGCGGGGAGCCATACCCACGCACCATATCGTGATAATGATCAGATGCACGCTACAGAAGGGAGACCCCCCCTACTCTAGAAGACCTACTGGATGAGGTGAAGGGTCATGAGGCCTATACTAGGTTGCATACGCCCAAGAAGGCCAAAGACCCGCGCAAGGATGAGACCAAGGAAGCAACAGTGCCCAAAGCAAAGGGGAGCAAGAGCGGTAAGGATACGGCCACCCCGGAGGTGCCTAGGTCCGCTCCCAGGTCACTTGACGGTCCGGGTCCCCGCCCAGACTTCCGTTGCTTCAACTGTGGCGAGCAGGGCCATGTTGCAAGGAACTGTTCAAACCCCACTAAGGCCCAGACCTACACCGTGACCGTGCGGAAGGCAAGCTCGTCCCTATCAACCGTACCCAAAGATGTTGCCGAGGAGTCGGGGAGGCCTTCCACGGAGGAGACGCCCCCGGCCGATGCTTACTGCCGAGTAGGGCCCACCGCTGTAATAAGAGTCGTCGTGGAGGGGATATACTCTTCAGCACTTCTGGACACTGGATCACAAGTGACCATCATCTACCGTCCGTTCTACGACCAGCACCTCAGCCATCTTCCCTTGCAGTCAGCCGAAAAGATGAAGTTATGGGGACTGAGTAAAGATGATTATCCCATAGACGGAATAGTAGCGGTCAAGCTGGATATCTTGCAGTTGAACACTAACAAGTCGCATCCCATGCTGGTGGAAGCTTTGGTCTGTCCAGAGGCTCGAGAACATCCCAGTGCCCCCATCATACTAGGCACGAATGCCGATATTGTGAGGTCGGTGATTCGCTCATTCCTACAAGAAGCCGGTGAGCTACCGTTGTCATCCCTGAATATAGCCCCTGGCCTGCGGGAAGAATGCTATAGGGTGGCGTATGAGGAACAGTATGGTGAAATCTTTAATCAAGAGCGAGGGTTATTGCAGATTCCACCAGGGGGAGTGAGGCACGTGACAGCGCTGATCAAGTACCCCAGTCGGCACGAACACGACCGATACTTCTCGCTAGAGACCCTCCCCGAGTCTGAGAATCAGTGGGGATACCGAATGATACCTGAAGTACGGGATTGGTCATCTACCGTCCCCAGGAAGATTACTGTGTCTATCCAGAACATGTCTCTCCATACTGTGCCGCTAGAAGTAGGACAAAGGTTGGGTAGAATTTATCCTGTGGATCCTGTAGACGACCCAGTGACCGTTCACACTGCCAGTGTGGGAGAAGAGGCCGAGGCACTACAATTCGACTTCGGAGGGTCTCCCCTGGAAGAAGCATGGAGAGAGAAGCTATGTGCTCAGTTGAGAGAGAGACGAGATGTGTTCTCTACTAGTGAGATGGACGTGGGATGCAGCAGAAGCGCTCAGCACACGATTCGTCTGAATGATGACACGCCATTTAGGGAAAGGTCGCGCCGCTTAGCTCCCAGAGATGTGGAGGATGTGCGGGGTGTCCTGAACGAGATGGAAACGGCCGGCATAGTGACCGGATCTCGGAGTCCCTATGCCTCACCGATTGTGGTGGTACGAAAGAAGAATGGGTCTGTTCGATTGTGCGTGGACTACAGAACATTGAACAGACGTACTGTGCCTGACCAATACACGCTACCCTGAATAGAGGAGATTCTCAGCGCACTGTCCGGAAGCCAGTGGTTTAGCGTGTTGGACCTTCGATCTGGGTATTACCAGGTTCCGATGAGCCCTACTGATCAAGAAAAGACGGCGTTCGTCTGTCCCCTGGGATTTTATCAGTTCACTCGGATGCCCCAAGGTATCTGTGGCGCTCCAGCCACTTTCCAACGGCTTATGGAAAAGACGATTGGAGATATGTGTCCGCGTGAGTGTTTGGTCTATCTAGACGACATAATTGTGTTCGGAGCCACCCTTGAAGAACACGAGACTAGGCTGATGAAAGTATTGGATCGCTTAGGGAAAGAAGGCCTGAAGCTCTCATTGGATAAGTGCCGCTTCTGTCGAACATCGGTCACTTATGTGGGTCATATCGTGTCCGCAGACGGAGTGGCCACCGACCCGGCCAAGGTGGAGGCGGTGGTGAATTGGCCAAGACCCGAGAATGTGATGGAGCTGAGGTCATTTCTCGGGTTCTGTGGATATTATAGAAGATTCGTGGATGGATACTCCAAGAAGGCAGCTGTGCTGAACGATCTGCTGAAGGTCTATCCAGAGGAACCCAAGCAGAAGAGGACCCCCCCAAGGACCCCCTTCGGGGATCGGTGGACGCCGGCTTGTGAGGAAGCATTTAAGAGGCTGAAGAATAGTTTAACAGAGGCTCCCGTTCTAGCATATGCTGACCCGGAGAAGCCTTACATTCTGCACGTGGATGCCAGCCTCAACGGATTGGGAGCGGTGCTACACCAGAAGTACCCCACTGGGCTTCGTCCTGTGGCATATGCAAGTAGAAGTTTGACTCCCAGTGAAAAGAATTATCCAGTTCACAAATTGGAGTTCCTCGCCCTCAAATGGGCCATATCTGACAAACTACATGATTACCTATATGGGGTCACCTTCGAGGTCCGAACAGACAACAATCCGCTGACCTATGTACAAACCACGGCCAAATTAGATGCGACCGGTCACAGATGGTTGGCCACCTTCGCCAATTACCAGTTTTCTATGAAATATAAGCCTGGACCTCTCAATATAGGAGCCGATGCTCTATCTAGGAGATCGGGACTGGGCGAGACCGCCGACGATGGCCCTTGGGAAGAAATTCCAAGACCAGGAATGAGAGCTATGTGTTCCACTGCTGCTATTGTAAACGACCGAGTGGCATTCTCCGAGCTACGAGTAGTGGATTCTTTAGGGTGTCGACCTCAAGCCCTTCCAGAAGCTTACTGCCACCCTGATGGCATGGGTCTAACACAAGACGTCATCTTCACGGTGAAGGAACTGGTACTAGCACAGACACATGATCCTGCGGCTAAGGCTGTCCGAGAGGCCCTACACAAAAATGACTCTGCACTGGTGAAACGGGCTCCTCGCGAGGATGTGGGTCTTCTCATGAGAGAATGGGATAAGTTTGAGATGGATAACGGCCTACTCTATAGGGTTGTTCAATTCCACAATCATCCTGACCGTCGACAACTATTTCTACCTCGGCGTATGCAAGGTCTCGTTTTAAGATCACTACATGATGATCATGGACATTTGGGGGTGGATAAGACCTTGGGTTTAGTGCGAGACCGGTTCTTCTGGCCTAGGATGCGGGAGTCAATTGAACAACACTGCAGAAAATGTCTACGGTGCATTCATAGGAAGACCCTTCCCACCCGTGCTGCTCCAATGGGCCATCTCAAAAGTGCTGGGCCTATGGATTTAGTTTGTATGGACTTTTTGTGCATAGAGCCAGATTCAAAGGGTATAGGAAATGTGCTAGTAGTGACAGATCACTACACTCGATACGCTCAAGCCTTCCCCACGAAGGACCAGAAGGCTACCACAGTGGCTAAAGTGCTGTGGGAGAAGTATTTTGTGCATTATGGTCTGCCCAGCAGGATGCACTCTGACCAGGGACGGGATTTTGAGAGCAAGCTGATCAAAGAGTTGCTAACACTGTTGAACATTCAAAAGTCCAGGACTACTCCCTACCACCCGGAGGGAGATGCGCTCCCTGAAAGATTTAATCGGACATTGCTGGATATGCTAGGCACTCTGAAAAATTCCCAAAAAGGAGAATGGAGTAAACATGTTGAGGCCTTGGTGCATGCCTACAATTGCACTAGGCACGAGTCCACCGGATACACCCCATACTTCATGATGTTCGGGAGAGAAGCCAGACTGCCAATCGACATCCGCCTACGGGTATCTACCGACGGGATACCCAACATGGCTCATTATCGATATGTGCAGAGACTCCAGGACAGTCTGCACCGTGCCTATCAGTTAGCTGAAAGAGCCACCGCTCGACTGAATGCCAATAATAAAAGACGGTACGACCACAAAGTACGCTATAGAGCGCTCCAACCAGGAGACGCAGTTCTCCTACGCAACTTAGGGATTCCAGGCAAGCACAAGTTAGCTGATCGCTGGAGGGAGGGGCCTTTTCAAGTAGAGTCCCAAATGCCGGGCCTCCCTGTTTATCGCATACGTGATGTGAATGGCAAAGTAAAAGTTTGGCACCGAAACCACTTGTTACCTATCTCCCAACTGGGAGAGAGTGAACCTGAAACAGAAACAGTAATGAACGACAGTGAGCCTGAAGAGGCTATTGCGTATCCCGGCCCCGTAGATGAGACCATTCAGGATCCTTTGGAGGGAACATCCAACAGGGACTGGTGGGCACCTCCCGAAGGCGCAACAAGTAAGGGGCCAGCTGACAAAGTACCTCCATTGGAATTTTCACCAAGTAATCAATCACTAGATCCTACCACTCCGAGTTTTGTGCCTCAAAGAGACAATGTTCAATTGCAAAGAGACTTTCCCCAAACTGGTTCACCCTCTGCCAGAGAGTCTAGGCCTCAAGCCTACGATGGTCTGTCTCAAGAGGAAGAAATGGAGACTGAGACTCGCAGGAGTCAGAGAGTGAGACGCCCTCCCACTAGAGTGGCTTATGATTCATTAGGGGCACCTCACTATGAGTCTCAGCAGCAAGCTAAAGCCAAGCTAGCCTCAGTTATCAATATGTTTGTTGAACTGTACAATCTCGTTTAGAGTAATCGTTAAGTTGTACTTTAACACTGCATTTTTATTATATAATTTTTGTACACTGTTGGAAGGTTATGTGGTTCAAGCGAGGACGTTGGAGTTCTCACCAGGGGGAGGATGTAGCCAGGTTCCCCCCTGTCATGGCTGACCCCCTCCTCCCTTTCGGCAGACGCTGTGTGCGAGGGAGTGAGGGGGGGCCGCGCGCGCGAAGGAGCGATCCCTGGTAGCTAGGGACGCGAGCGGCGAGCAGGCCGGTTGCCGGGGACACGATCGGGCCGTCGCTAAGGCCGCGATCGCGTTGCTACCGGCCCGGCGGCTCGGGAAGCAGGGCGCCGCCATGTTAGGGCTGTTGCGCATGCGCAGTGCCCCAACCCAGCGCGGGAGGACCAGATAGTTCGCGCATGCGCGAGATGAGCATGCCAGCCCCCAGGGTGCATAGGGGCAGAGACACCTGACGCCAGGGAACCAATAGGGCTGAGGGATTTGCCTGGGGAGAGATTGCTACATTTCGCGGGGTTTTGCAGCCACGCAGGCAGTCAGGATCCGGACCAGCTAGGGGTAGGAGGTGGATGCAGGGGTGAGTGACCCTCTGCATTAGGCCAGCAGCCCCCAAGGTCCCAGTTAGGTCCTGAGCCATCTATTAGCTTGTGGAGCTTAGGGACAGGCCCTAGATAGGGACACTGCCCCATTTATTGGTTGAATAGACAGGGACACAGTGTTGAAGCCGTGCGGCCCTGTGAGGTGGGTTCTGGGCTCAGAACACCACCCAAGACCCTGCGACAAGGAGTGACATTGTCGCGCTGGACTTTCAACCCACGCGGTGTGGAGGACCCCGTCGGATCGTGGGGATTTATATCGCGGTACCCGTGGCTGGAGCCCGGGCAGGTAACCTGCAACTCACGTGCACCAACCAGGCCTATCACCAAACATAGTGGCTGCGCAGTCACACATACACATGTACAGTGGTATTTGACTTCGAGAACACGAGACATTTGGGTGGGGGTTACTGGACACAGGGTGGGGTCACATTGTGGGTGGTTAGCGTCCGCCGTGACGCCTAGAGGTGATAGCGTCCGCCGTGACGCCTAGAGGTGATAGCGTCCGCCGTGACGCCTAAAGGTGGTAGCGTCCGCCGTGACGCCTAGTGTGGTTAGCGTCCGCCGTGGCGCATGATGCTGTTATGCTGTTTTGATGTTATGCTGTTACGTGATTTGTGTGTTTCCATGCAGTAAAGCCCGTCCTGTTTTATATTCGGTAGTGTTGTGTGGTTGTTCCTGTGAGGGCCTCCTCCCACTCCGTTGGGATCCCTCCCAGGTGGAGGCGTTGCACCTAGAGATGTATGATAAAGATGTACCCCAGGTTCCCCAAGCGGAGGCTTAGGCTCCTGAGAGCCACACAGGTTGCACAGCAAGTAGTAGCGGCGGTAGTCATAGGGAACACCCGTTACATGTACAACCTCTGTACAACAAGAGAGAAAACTACTGTGGGGAAGGGCTGTTTATACTGTGGGAGGAAAATAAACAATATCAACATTTCAGGAATGGTAATGAATGTCAAAGTTAAATGATCTCTATAAAGGACATATGCAATATTACAGTACTTTAATAGAGATACTCCGTGTCATACTGTGTTGTATATCCTAAAACAAATTCTCATATATGAACTACAGCTTTACAAAACAAAAAATAGTCTGAATTTGTGTAAACACATTGTCTACATTCCATAGAGGGAATCAAAGCTTATGAAATGTGTATACACCTTGGTAACATCGCTGTAATTTACCCGTGGGCATAAACCCTTGTAAACTCCACAGGGTTCGGTGTGAAACCCAGTGAAGTTATGGATTCTTACAACGCATTACATTTCACCACTGAAATTGATTTATTATATTGTAAACAAAGTCAAATGCATGACAGTAACAGATATGCCAGATTTGAAGCATGATTTTAAACTAGGTTTAAACTTTTTCTTATATTAAATGTATATCCAAAAGCAGTGAGATTCTCTCAAGCTCAGTTCAGACCTGTGCAGAGATTTTAAACAGAGGGTGGAAATGATGGCCTCACTTGCAGTATATTGTGATACATCCCACTATAATGTGTATGCTCTGCACTCCTTAATGAAGTCCTCTTATTGCTGCATGTAATAAAATCACTCACGGACACAAATTGGGCAAAACTGTGTATTAAAAAAAAAAATGAAGGTATTTTTCAGCTAACATATACATGCTCACAAAACAACTGTTGCTATTGAAATAACCAAAGTGCGATGAATTTACTTTGGATAAAGCCATTTATATTGTAAACCCCCAATATTTTACACATTCCAGTTGTCTTCATTCTACTATACAGCAATAGTTTTTAGGATACACATAATTAATAATAAAAAAAAATAAAGCTGATTTTTTTTTAAATAAGAACTAACTGTGGCAAAATAACAACTTGAAAGTTTAACAGACTTATTTATGTTAATAGAACTAGTTTCCAAAGCACTTAATAAAGCTACACAATGATGCTTCATAACAACCAGTGATGCCTGAAAAATTCTGAATGTGCCAAGGGTATTAAAAGGTCTTGGTTCTTTTTTATAAATCCATTGTACTCACCGATTATATCCTGCTACTGAGTTTTCGTTCACTGAATGTGTTGGAAATGTTCCCTTCAGAGTTGACTCTGTTCCTTCAGTTAAACACACCTCTTTTCTGTTGTCAATGCCAGGGACCTAGTGCTACAATACCTCTGGGTTGTGGGAGTTCATTTCTATAGGAACCAGAGCGCTACTGTGCCATGAGAAACTAACATTACCTGGTGCACAGGGTATGCTATGAAAATACAAAATAAATACATAAGATAACAAAGAATTGCAAAAGTATATTTATTGCAAACAACATTGCATAGTAAATATTTTTCCTGTCAGGTGAGCAACACAAAATTAGCACTAATTTTGCATAGTTCCCAAATGTGGATGACAGTTTACACATCACTAAATCAGAACAGACAGACATCACCGTCTTGTTCCACAGAGTGATTTTGATTGACTTTTTGTGATCAAAAAGAGTTCTTGCAGTTACTGAAAGTAAGCAAAAAACTGTTGGCTGTTTGGCCTCGTTCAGGGTGCTGGCTTCGGAGGGAGGGCGTGCTGCCGTGAGAAACAAAGTATTCAATTTGAATACTGGTTTTCAGGGTAGCAACCGCCCTGTCTCCGAAGCCAGGAGTTGAAGCTGACTACAGTTTCAATAAACGAAAATTTCGTTTTTTGGAGCTGCAGCAGCGTCACAGGGACCGAGGCAGCCAATGAAATCATTCTTCAGAATGATTTCATGACTGCAACTTGGATACTTACCCTGCTGTGTGTAACCCCGCCCCCTCCCCAACGCTGAAAAGTCTGCTGGGGGATAAACGCAGATCGCCCAGCAAACTGAAGCACTGCCTCCCTCACGCCCTCCCTCCGAGTCCTGCAGCTGACACCCTGAACGAGGCCTTAAACATTTTGAAAACAAAAATATCTAAAATGCCTAATATATTAGTGGGGCTAATTCCTTCGATTAGACAGTGCGCTACAGCAGCGGTGTGCAAACTGGGGGGCGCGGACGGTTGCAGAGGCCCTGCACTCTACTCAGAGGCATTTAAATTAAATGGCGGGGAACCGCCAAGGTCTCTGCAACTTCAACCGGCTTCTGGTCACGTTGCCATAACAATGCGGCATCAAATGACACCGCAGGGTCATGTGACGTGACGTCATAGAAACGCACATCAAATTACGTTGCGGTGTCACGTGACGTCACATCACGTGACCCTTGACGTCATTTGATGCCAGGTCACTGTGGAGTGGGGGCGCGAACTCTGGAGCCAGCAAACAGGGAGGGGGGGACGCGGCAAAAAAACTTTGCGCCCCTGTGCTACAGTGTGAAAAGTATTACAGCCCTCAGATGTGTACTAAAAACACAAACATCAGTATTGGAGGAGTGGCTGAGTGAGTAAAGACACTGATTCTGTAAACACTGACAGGGAGTTTTAACCAGGGGAACCTGTTTCAATTCCCATTGTCAGCTCCTTGTGACCTTGGGCAAGTCACTTTATCTACCTGTACCCCAGGCACTGTGAAATCATTGATTGCAAGCTCATCTGAGCAGGGACTGTCTCTGTAAATACCCTACGTGCTTCGTACTGCACACTTTATACTTTAACTGTGAACCGCTTTGAGTCTCATTGGGGGATATATCAAGTAGTTGTTATACTGCATGTAAGCTTTCAACATGAGTTTAATCACTTTCTCAAATACAACTAAAATCACATGTGAAGGGATTCTGAGGTTTATAAGCTTTTAAACAACATCAGTGTCTAGTTAGTACACTACAGTTCAATAGATTACAAGATGTGACTCATTTAGAAACTGTACTATATGACAGTTAAGGACCATTTCCCATACATCCACTTTAACTTAGTCTTGTGGCTATCTTAAGCATTGCCTGCATCAGTGTTTCTTATACCTCACAGGGCCCTAAACCAGACCAGATTTCTGAGGCCAATATTATATTGCTCCACTATGCAAAATAAGGGTACGGGGGGCCCACCTTCCATGGGTTACAACTGACCTTATTGCACTCTACCAGCTCAGGGATACCTTGTGGAAAAGCTACAAAGTAACTGGCACTACCAAGAATCTCAATCACTACAGATGCACGCGGAACATGTGCACAAGGCAAACAAGGCATGCAAAAGCACAATATTACTCTGACAATCTCCACCAAAATACAACAAACCCAGCTAACTTCTGGAAGGTTATCAACAACATATTCCAGCCTCCTAACCATCAACAACCAAGTAATATCACTAAGGGGGATATTACTCTGACAGACCCCACTGACATTGCAAATGCATTCAATGATTACTTTGTGGGGTGCGCCACTAACTTATTAGCAAAACGCAGCCCAACCCACAAACCTGAATCTCATCCTGGGAGTACCCCTATAGTCCCACCCCCTCCCAACACTGCCCACAATTTTCAATTTGGCCCAGTATCTGAAGAGGAGATTATACAAGCGCTCCTCAAACTAAAACTAAGCAGCCAATGTGGACCTGACACTACAATCTAGGTTCCTACGACTTGGTGCCCCAGCCATTGCCAAACCAATTGCGTCCATAGTCAACTCTATCCTGTCTGCAGGTTATATCCCTAAAACCTGGAAAACTGCCAGAGTTGTCCCAATCTTCAAAAGTGGGGACAAAAACACTGTCTCAAACTACAGGCCAATCTCACTTCTCCCAATTCTATCCAAAGTCATGGAAAAATGTGCCCACTCTCAATTAAGCGATTTCTATACCAAGACAAATTTCCCTAGCCAATTCCAATCTGGGTTTCGTCCCAAACACTCCACCGTAACTACCCTGCTAAAAGTTTGCAATGAAATCCTGTGTGGAATGGAACGGGGTCAACTCACTGGTGCAGTATTCCTAGATTTTGCAAAGGCTTTTGACACAGTTGATCATGCTATCCTGCTCAACAAACTCCAGAGCTCTGGAATAGGGAAGCTTGCTTTAAACTGGTTTCAGTCCTACCTATCAGGAAGATCCCAACATGTGTCCATCTCAGGCTCTAACTCCAACCCCCTGGACATCACCTGTGGTGTCCCGCAAGGCTCTGTTCTGGGGCCCCTACTCTTCTCAGTGTTCATTAATGATCTTCCCACAGCTTGTAAGGAAGCATCAATACACATGTATGCAGACGACACAATCCTATATGCACACAGCCATAGCCTCTCTAACCTTCAACACATACTTCAGTCTGACTTTTTGAGACTCGAAAACTGGATTTCCCAAAACAAACTGTTTTTAAACACTGACAAGACTGTAACAATGGTATTCGGGACCAAGACTAAATTTTTTAAAGCTTCCAGTGACTGAGCTCCTGATTAGAACCAAGGCTAACACCACCCTAACCCCTGTCACTAGTTTTAAATACCTAGGCTTATGGTTTGACTCCCACTTAACATTCAGGATGCACATTGATATCCTGACAACCAAGACCTATGCCAAACTAGGGGCACTTTACAGGAACAAATCCTCCCCAAGTCTCCTGGTCAGAAAGTGTATCGCACAGCAGATGCTAATGCCAATTATTGACTATGGAGACATAGTATACGGCTCGGCACCTCAAACCCACCTTAGCAAACTTGACACCCTCTACAATTCAATTTGTCGTTGTGTTCTCCAATGCAACTACAACACACATCACTGCGATATGCTCAAAGAACTAGATTGGTCATCACTAGAGTCTAGGCGCAAAGTTCACCTTTCCTGTCTTGCCTTTAAATTCTTCATGGGCAAGCTACCCAGCTACCTGAACAAGCTCCTCACCCCTACCATTTGCAGCACATCACCTGAGATCAGACTCCAAAAGACTGTTCATGGTCCCAAGGCTCAACAAAGTATCCGGACGTTCCTCCTTCTCCTACCATGCACCCCAAAACTGGAACAACCTACCAGAGACTCTCACATCCACCACCAGTTTAAGTTCTTTCAAATCTAAGGCTGTCTCACATTTTAACCTGGTCTGTAACTGTTTCATACGCCCATAATATATATTTTCTTTAACTGTGCACGCAATGTCTTGTATATAATGTATACCCTGTTCATTTATGTAACTGTATTTGTAACCATGTATTATTTGTTTTTCTCTGTGCCCAGGACATACTTGAAAACGAGAGGTAACTCTCAATGTATTACTTCCTGGTAAAATATTTTATAAATAAATAAATAATAAATTATATTGATATGCAATTTCAGTTGAACTCACCTGTGTGCAAGTATGTTGGTTTTACTAAAAACTTGGGTGGGCTGTGGTCTCAGAGGAAAGCTTTGAGAACTACTGTATTTCACGAAATAAGAACTTCAAGCTACTAAATATGTTGCATGTACCAGATGAGCCAACTTCTGACAAAAGGACAATATTGGCCAATCCTTACATACATTACTAAACCAAAAAGCACATTTCAGGAGATATTTACTGAGCTTTGATAGTATCCCAGCTTGATCCCATTCAAGTCAATGGCGGTTAATGCCGGACCTGTGATACCCCTTATCGGAGCCAAGTACGTTCCTGCCTTCATATATTCATAATGCATGTCTTTTTTTCTTCATCAATGAGCCTAGTTTTTTTTCTCCTTCCATGTATCATTGTTAACCCTTAAACCAAACACTTAATGGCTATAGAAAGATCATCTGACTTTCCCTATACTATTAAACACTCAAATGGCTTCCCTTCCACACCAACATTCTTTGGGGCAGTTTTACTATGGCCTGATGTACGGAATTGCAGTATGCTCCAATGCTAGTCTCCATTCAAGTCAATGGCTGTTCACGCTGGATCAGGGTGCAATACCCTGCATTGGACCAAAGTAAATTCCAGCACGTGTGACACACCCAATTCAGCCCCTGGACCACACTTGTGGCTATGAACTTAGCGAATGTCCCTGCTGAATGATTCAAGGTAAGCAGAGAGCTTTCAGTGGGAGTACATGGGAAGAGAAGGAACAGGAGAATATCAGTAGATGTAGACAAGTTATGTTCCTAACCAACCACAGAGTCACTAACCCCCATGAGTTTATGCATCTCAGCTTGATGAATACCCAGAGTTGGGTAAATATTTGTCAATTATAAACAATACTAAATGATCATAATGATACCTAAAGAAATGAAGATGGCTATTACATTTTAAACGTTTTGTTTCATTTTCTTTGGTTTAACCAGGAAGAATGTTGCCCTTGTTGTATCGTAAGTGCATGCACACCGCTAAATGGTGCTGGAGGGGGGTACTTATCTGCCAGTGCACTGTGTCCAGGGAGGTCCAGACATCCCAAAGGAGATCAGCAAAGAAAATGGAAGCAGGCACACGGTCTTCTGAAGATGCAATTTAATGTGACACCAAAGGGTCCAATGTTTCGGCAAAAATTGCCTTTATCAAGGAGAGGGCTCTCCTTGATAAAGGCAATTTTTGCCGAAACATTGGACCCTTTGGTGGCACATTAAATTGCATCTTCAGAAGACTGTGTGCCTGCTTCCATTTTCTTTGCCCTTGTTGTATCTTCAGTAAAATCACAAATCTATATCTGTAATTTTAGATTCGGTGCACTACAATTTTTGCCGGTGTTATGTTATCCTGGACATTTCAAAAAAGATGTTTATCTGAATGTATCTTTCAGGGTAAAATTATTTCAAACGAAGCACAAAATGCCAAAGCATCTATTAAAATAACACATGCGCCACTTTTACAAATGTTTCCAATTTAATCATTCACATGAGAAGGTGCATGCAATATTACAGCATTATGTTACACAAAGCAGTTTGAAAACAATGTAACCTTTTCAGTATCCCAAAATCCATGTACCACAGCAGTTGATATTTAGGAGAATATGTACAAAGTTATGCAACTTTCACATGAAATTCATTTAACATAAAATGATTTGTTCAGCGTTTAATCATCCCCAATAAAAAGTTGACATATGTGCACTGTCTACGGAGTTAAAGCAGCAACCTCAGCTGCTTGGCCTTTTTCCCTGAACCGGGACATCCCCCAGTGCTCATTGGGAGGTCACCTATCTGGGGATAGTTATAGATTTTGCTTTTTCAGCCCGCCCCCTCACCCACCTCAAAAAAATACAAATATGGTAGTTGACAAGAAACATGGCCGCCAGCGTAACCCATTGAAAGTCACTTTATCTCCTGATGATTTTGCAGCTTTTAATTTTCGACATCGGAGCGTGCCCCGGACTCCACTGGCCATATTGTTTTCCCAATTTGTCCAGTAGTTCAGAGCTCGCAACTCCTGAACCAGGGTGTCCCAGACATTTGGGGACCACCGTGAGCTCTGTTTAGCTGAGAGTTGCTGCTTTAAAAGTAAACATTTGTAACCATTCCTCTGCTTGAATGTGTAACACATCAAATGTCTGCACCATATTATTTCATTAATTTAAACACTAACATCACATTTCTCAGAATGTAGTTTTAGTAAAAATTACAGGTGCTTCCTGTTCAACCCATATACAAAGTTGTAATCAAACACCTGAATATAATACAAAACAGTGGAAGCAGTTTGTAATGAAACTGCAACTTGTACACCAATTGTTTTTTCAAATTTCATCCAATAAATTCAATTGTCATGATTAACATTATTAGAACGATATCAAATGTTAGTAACCAGATTACCTTTTTAAAAAGACCCCTAACTAAAAAAAATGTAGAATCCTCAATTCATGATGCTTTTTAATAAAAAAATAAAATAAAAGGAGTTTGTGTTGCTTCATCTAAAGCCTTGTATACACTCCCTAGTTCAAGATTTCAGGTTATCCCTGCTTCAACAAAGGTGGCTCTGTCAATAACCGAGCCACTGATTGAGACACCTATGCTGAATCAGGGATATCCTGAAAACCTGACCTGTTGAGGACTGGAGTTGGCCACTCCTGTTCTAGTTCTTCTTCTGTGAGATTATTTCAAATGACTGCCTCTTTTCTTCAAGTAATGTTTCTATCCATTATATTAAAAAAAAAATATATGATTCATACAGAAATATTTCAAACTAATAAAAGACAGTGTAATAAGGTTCCCATAAGGGATTGCAGCTTGAAGACAATGCACATTACATTTCAATTGTGTGAAAAAAACATCAAATGAGGGTATAACGGATGCTACATTTTGTCCATTTTCAGTAGATCGTGTTCAAGTCATTAGTCACACGAGTGAATTTCTTTTCCACCGATGTGTTTAACAATTAAAAACAAGTCAAGTGGCTTCCTTAATAATACCTTACAGTTAATGAAGGCTGGAAATCTTGTCGGTTTATCAAATTCATTTACCGTTTAGCTGCCGTGTGACACATTAAAAGAAACTACACATTGTAGGCCTCACAAGCAATCACCTCGTAGGCCTGAGGCCAGCAATCACTACTGCTGTTTTCTCAGATGACTTTAGGCTTGCAGAAAAAGTGAACCTGCTATTTACAGCTTCTGAGTATTAATAGGACCAGCCGATGGTGCTTTCTCCTATTTAATCACTCAAATTTTGATCAACAAAAAAAAGTTACTTTGAACCTTTTGCATGCTTTCTATGTATTGTGTAGTCAATGTACATTTTCTCAGTCATATTACAAACCATTTCATGATCACCTTTAAAATACAACAGGAGGTGGTATTACAGTACTTTCCTCCCCTTTCTGCGAATATTCTAAAAACTGGATAGGTATAAAAACACAAATCTAATAAAAAATAAATTAGACCTTATCGGAAATGTTAATATTGCTTAGAATTTTTTTTTTTTTTTTTTTTTACCCTAACCAATAAAATCTTTCAGGCCAAATGTCTTTTCACCCTTCTAAATGTAATGTATTTGCCAGCCTTTCCTTTGTAAAAGTCATTAGAAAGAGATTGAAAACGTAAGAAGCTAAGAACACAAGTTTGACTGTGTTACGTAAGTTACTCCCCATCAATATTACTCAATGAAAGCAGTGTTCCTGCATCAAGTTAGTTTTAAAGGACTTCAATTTACTGCCACCCACGCTGTGGTAGCCCTGGCTGTAATGGGAAGGGCGTTCCAGGTCCTGCAGGAAATCCAGGGAAAGCATCGGTTTGTGGCGGAAAACCCTCTAGAGCCGAATGAGCCTGATGTAGAGAGGAAAATCATATATAAGCAATTATGAAACCTTAGATGGGCAATCTATGATACTATATTGGGAAATACGTTATGGCGATGTGGACATTGCATTTGATATACAACTATAGAAAATCTGCATGTGTAGCCAACACCACAATAAAAAACAACCCCCAGCAAAAGCAAGATCTCTCCTCCATTGGCAATTGAGCAAAAAGCTCTACTTAGGCTAAGGCCCCGCTCCCAGAGTCAGCGCGCCCGCACTGCAGACAGGCGGGGCGCTGACATACACAGACCGCGATATGCGGTCTGTAGGGAGCGGGAGCCGGAGCGGGAGGTGGGAGGCTTGACAGGGAGGGGGGGCGTGGCTTGAGCGGAGGGACCCGCTACTCTCCCCCCCCTCCCTCCCTCCACGGGCTGGAGCTGCTGATGGTAAGCAACACACACACACACACAGGCACTCATATACACACACACACGCGCGCACACACATACACACACACAGGCAGGCACTCACGCACTCATACACATACACACACACAGACAGAGGCAGGCACTCACGCACTCAGGCACACACACATAGACACGCACTCACGCTGCTTTCACTCCACACTCCTTCCCTGCTCCCCGAAGCCTCTCCTCCTCCTGAAGCCTCCCCTCCCCATTGGCTCACAGCCACACCACGTGACGCGTCAACGCTAGGGATCACCATTCTCTTGTGTCCCATAGCGGCTGACGCGCCACAGCGTGTAGTAAGCTGTGCAGCCAGGGGGAACCGGGACCGGCTCGGCAGGATTCCCCTGCAGGTGGGGAACTCGCGTGTGGCCGCCCGCGCCACCGAGCGCAGCGGGACCGAGGCCTTAGTCTTTTCAAATGAGTCATTTATTTTCGGAACAAGGGAAGACCTCAACGTTCCAGGTCCAACACAGACCATCATTCACCTGATAAAAGGTCCGTGTTGGATCTGTAACATTATGTTTCTCACTTGCTCCTAAAATAAATGAAAATATTTTGAGAAAAAGACCACGGCCATCATTCTGTAAGGTGTGATAGCGCAGATGACGTGCTGACGTGCCAGCGCATGAAAAGCCCCGTTAAAGTCAATGGGACTTTTCATGCAATAGCACGTCATCTGCACTATCACACTTTACAGAATAAGCCCCCAAGGATATCAAATTAAATTGTTCATTGTGGATGAAGGTAAAAGCTATACAATATATCTGTGATAATCCATTAAATAAACTGTATCAACTTTAATTAAACATGCTTATGCAGTGAACTGTGTAAATTACATGGTGTAACAATCACTCTTCATTGTCAATGGGAAAAATGTGTCCCGCTGCCTCAGGGTTATATGCCTCTTTTTCGCTATTCAAAAACAAAAAGATAATAAAATAATGGAGTAATGAATATTTTTACAATATTGCTTTTTTCTGTGTAAGGAGGGAATGCACTTTAAAAAATGTTAAAAAAAAAATATTAAAAAAAAAAAAAAGAACATCCATCTATGAGGACTTCCTTGCTTAATGATTAAATGACAAGGGTGCAGATAATCACAATAAAGTCCTCATGAGGTGTGGCCAAATGAGTCCCCGCTAAGACAAAACCCTTTATTTTTAAAGAAACTAAAGAAAAAAGTGACATTTCAGTGTAGAGGTTATTTTATCTGTTTACAGAAGATGATCATATTGACAAGATAATTTTTGTAAAATAAGTGGAATTTATTTCCAAATTGATGGATATTTAAAAAAATGGCTCTTTCCTGAATCAGGGGGTCCCCCAGACAACATACATGGCCCCCTGATGCCCGGGGCACCCACCTTTCCCCAGATATCTGTAGTTTCTTTGTGCTGGATTACAAAACATGGCTGTTGGGTCACCAATAGAAAGCCACAATGACATTGCAGATTTTACTATCGGCCACCGGACAGAACCCTGACCACACTGCTTTTGCGTTTCTGGCAGGCACATATGTCCGGCGCAGGAGCACAGGAACTGGGAGTTCACTGTACCACAGGGGAAATCAGGGGACCCCCGAATTAAGGATAAAAAAAAGCAGCAACATAAAATGCTTCTTTAAAGCAAAAGATCTAACAAACCAAGACACCAGAATATAGTGTTCACCTGTACAGAATTAAATATTTTCTCCCAAGAACTGAATACAAAGTAGGCCTTTAATGTCAGGGAAGCGTAATTAACGCTAAATAACCAAGGCGTGAGAACTATGTGAGTTTACACACATACTATACCTGTAACAGAGCCGTTTGTGCTGCTGCTGCAGCAGCTGCGCTTTGCTGAAGTCCTTGGTAGGGAGACTGTGAGGGATTCTGAGGAAATCCAGGAAGACCCGAAAGAGAGAGAAGAGGAAAAGCCGACGGCCTAAAAGAAGAAAGAAAAAAAAAACTGAATGACAATGGTTATGGTAAAATGTTAATAAAAACATTTATAGGTTGATACTATAAAGGCTGGAGCGCCCAATCGCAGTCAACTCCCATTAAAGTCAATGGGAATTTTATTTGGATATAACAATCCTCTGCGCAGTTAATAGGCATTCTTTAGAAGAATAGAAGTATTTCCCTTTTGCCGCTCCCTACTTAGGGGGAGCATTCATTCTTCAAACTGCAGCGGGAGCACAAACAAAGCACGGAGAGCACCAAGGTGAATATTTTAAAGTGTATTCAAATATCAAGAAAAAGATCTCTACACTTACAATAAAGGTTAATAATTTTCTTTGAGAGTTTTTAGTTGATGGCACATTCCGTGGTAATAGAATCGGACCCGTTGTGCGCTTATAGGGTGTATTGGTTGTTATCAAGATAATCTTCTAGCATACTATTTTCCGCCTGCCTAATGTTATGCTTTAGCACAGATTTATTAATTTATTTTTACTGTCTCAGTGCAATTTCTACTAGTAATACAAGTGTATTACAAGTATATTATAATATAACACAAGTCTACATCTTCCCAAAGGGCCCCTAAAGGGTTTGAAACGTTTGCTGATGTTAAAGCTTCTCTATTTAAATCTGAAACTCACAAGTCCTTTTATCCCCTTGTACCCAATTTTCCAACCCTAACTGTCCATGAAATGTCAGTGAACTGACTGTATAACCCTATTCATTTAATGTAACCATGTATTATCATAACTCTGTGCCCAAGACATACTTGAAAACGAGAGGTAACTATGTATTACTTCCTGGTAAAATATTTTATAAATAAGTCTTCACAAATATGGGATCGTTCAGACAATTTTGTCATGGGTCTATAGCTCTTTGCATCAAACTGTTAGTCACTTATGTTACGTGGCAACTGTAGCACTTTTTTTGTAACATATTTTTATTAAAGTTTTCAAACATAAATTGGAGGGGAAAGGGTACAAAAAAGAAAAAAGGGAGGGGGAACAACCATTTCGATCGGAATTCCTTACAAGCATCAACAATCACATTGCATGTCAGACAATATCTTATAAACAACATAACACATTCTGCACACACACACACACACACACACACACACACACACACACACACACACACACACACACACACACACACACACACACACACACACACACACACACACACACACTTTGACCTATATATATCGGGTGAGGGGGGTAATGGGGTGTATTGTGTGTTGGATTGGATATATATATATATCCTAAATGCAGCCATTTGACTCACAATCCATAAACATCTCTGATGTAAATCAGCATAAAACAAAAAAAAAAGGCTCACCAGCATTAAAAAATTAATTTAAAAAAAACACAATTGAAAAGGAAATAATCTAAATACTAACCCAGCTTGTGCAACAAGAGCAGAGTTAAAGTTGGAACTGAAGGCAGATGCAAATCCAGGTAGAACCGAAGCTGGAGATGGTGCAGTTGCCACTGTCAGAACAGAAGGAATGGTTGCCAATGTTGAGGAAGCCTGTAGCCCAGCGAAAGGAGAGAGAGCAGAATTGATCGCTGGTGAGCTAGTAACTGTGAAACCAGGAAAAGATGGATTTGACGAGACTAAAGGTCCTTGTGTTACAGAAAAGAGCGAAGGTACAACAGAGGATAAGTTCAATGGAAAAGGTGAAGCAGCAGCTACGGCCGAGGCAGAAAGGCCAGGAAAGACCGCTGATGTGGAGATTGAAAGAGGAGGTGTGGCAGACACAACCGTAGGGGAAGAAGTTAACATTGCTACTGTGGGAGTAAGGACTGGGCTACCAGCAAATGGAGATCCATTGGACAGAGAAGTGAAAGGTGGAAGTGATGTGAAAACAGGGGGGATTGGTGTAGAGGGTCCATGTGGGGCAAGTGTTATTGAACATAGTGTAGGACTATTAAGGTTGCCATTCATTGAAGAAAGTCCAGACAATCCTGGATTAATGTTAGATAAGTTTCCTGGTACTGCAGATCCAGGTGGAAAAACATGGCCTAGTACAGCAGGTAATCCTAGAGAGCCGTGGGACGGGGTGGCCGAGCGTGATGGACCCTTGAAGGCAGAAGGTGATGGACTCGTCGGTTCACTTTTGACTAAAAAAGGAATGTTGGAAGCTGCTGGGTTAGATGAAAGATGTTCTGAGGACGGGTGCTGACAAGGTGGAACTACGGGAACACAACTGAGAGGAGAGTGTGATGCCAAGACAGGTTGCCCTGATACTGTACTTGATGTGGAAATGGGATTTGTTATTGAAGGTGAAGCAGAGCCTGAAAAAATGGCTATTCCTGGAGTGGCTGTCCTTTGAGGTGTGGGTGTAGAGGAAGGAGTGTAACATCGGTTCATAGCAGAGACAGAATCAGAATTTTGAAGACTTGGTAATGACAAAAGCCCAGATGCACACACAGAAGGCAAGGCAGCCGAATTAATTAACGCTGGATCATTTGAAGCCAAAAACCCTTTCAAAACAGATAGCAGTGGATTGCCTATATTAATTTGTCCAGCAGCAATATCAGACAGATTTGGACTAGGCATTCCCTGCAAAGGAGGATTTAAGGACAACGGAAGGCCGGCAAATATTGATGGCATCATATTGGCAGTGCTAACAGAGGCTGTGGAAGTCGTGGCAGAGAATGGTAGCCCTGGAAATTGTAGAGATGGAAAGGAATCATTCAGCTCAGAATTGGCACATAGAGCTAAGGAACTCAGTTGTGTCGGAGTAGCAACATGCGAAAGACCAGGAAACACTGCAGGACTTGGTGTTGAAGTTGCACTGATAACCGATGTGGGAGTACCAGAGGACATTTGAAGACTTTTTATGACGGTAGGAGTTGGTGTAGATGGTTTAGGAGAGGATATGGAGGATGTAGCTTGCCCAGAAAAGGCTGAATGAGGGGTGGGCATGCTCTTAGCAGGAGAAGTAGAAGGGGTTGGGGTAGCAGAAGGCGAGTTGGTCCCATGAGGAGAAATATGTTGATTTGCAGGAATAACAGCTACAAAAAAAAAAAAAGATTAATAATTCAGAAAACACAAGTGGCACTTTAAAATACAGTTAGACATACAACCTGGTTTGGTAATGCACAATTTTTTTAATATTTTAATAATAACTATTTATTCTTTATCCATCTACCAAAAAAATCATCTTCAGCAGCCGCTTCTATGAGGACAACAATACAGTGCGAAGATAGAACATCCCTGACATATCTAATCTAGCCAATATAACATTCCAAAGGTTAGACAGCTGTTTTCATATTTTCCATTAGACCTCATTACCAAAATTGCACTTTATATTTAGCCAATATGCAAAATACAGCAAACATTTCCCCACAGTTAAAAAAAATCTTCAGTTCAACTTACACTGATTCTGAGCAGGTTTTCCTTGACCAGGATTGTCTTCAATTCCTAGGAAAGAACACACATTAATATACGGTGTCAATATTTTAAGAATGTCATCCCTGTCCTTTGTTATTCTTCTCTTACCAGCCATAGTTGCAGGATTAGGAGCATAAGGGGGTGGAGGCAGAATGCCAGGATTTATATTGGCAACAGGAATGAGACTACCATTGTTATATGCACCTATTAAATAAAAACAAAATTACATACATTCAGTGATTAAAAGTGCAAGTGGACTACAGATTGGTACTTACTTTATTGTTCTTGGAGGTGGTTAGTAAGAGTAATGTTACTTTTTCTAAACAGTGTGTCTAGTAAAAATCAATTAAAGGAGGAGGCCCCCATACCACTTAAAATATTATTTTACTACTATATTGGTGTCTTCCCCAAGTCCCCATACTTCCTATAATGATTATATCCTTCATTCCTGTGCTGCAGAACTCGAGATACTTCTTTGTAAATCTGTAGGAATTTGTAGAGGTTTCACAGCTTTTGAACCAGCTGCTGTTTCCTTCCTCAGATATAATAAAAAATGAGGCTTAAAATTATTATTTTAATATGCAATGTATATTTTACCAACAGTTATAATCTTGTAGTAAGTGTTTTTTTTTTTTTTTTTCAAATAAAAAAAGGATTGTACCTATAACAGGACTTCAAATTCGCTCCTATGTACAATATGAACGGTCATCAAATTAGCTCATGTAGAAATAAAATGCCATAAGTATTTGCTAGTTTATGACTGATGGAGCAAAACAAAATCTTTTTTTTCCATGTGTACAAAATAATGTATATAGTACTGCATTCTTTATATACACTGAGCATACCTTTTTCATCTTAAAATGTCCTCTCATAAGAGGATCCAGATATTCCCTTTGTATCGCATACAATACAGTAGCATAATAGAGAGAATAAATTTAGTTACTGTAATTTTTGTTTCTTTTAGCCCAATCACGACAATTCACACTATGGGTCGTTGCCCCGCCCCCTTCAGAAAGGGCAGGTAAACTTTGACCTTCTCCAGAGGTACTTAAATGGGACTGCTCCTTCTTTATCGACAGAGTCTTCCCATAGCAATCTAGGAAACAAAACAGCAAAAAACAAACAGAGCCCACACACATTTGCATGCTGAATTCCTATCTATTTATTTGAGACCTAAGATTGCATTTCCAAAATGAAATAACAGCAGTGACAGGGTTAAAGAGAGTAATATCCTGTTTACTCGTCGTTAAATCAGGTTTCTTTCACTGTTGCTTTGTGGAAAAAAATGGTCAATATAAAACCTGGGCGAGGTCCACTTCCTTTAGCTCTATC
The DNA here is from genome assembly GCF_040206685.1 of Ascaphus truei. Taxonomy (NCBI): domain Eukaryota; kingdom Metazoa; phylum Chordata; class Amphibia; order Anura; family Ascaphidae; genus Ascaphus; species Ascaphus truei. The sequence goes on along the minus strand of NC_134485.1, from coordinate 358,691,386 downwards.
ACTGTGTGCTGAGTGAGACATGCCTTCCCCCTCCTCTTTGTCTTGTTTAGTCTTCTGATATGGAGGGGACATGCAAAAATAAAAAGATGCCAGCATGGAGGTCGGGAACATGCAATTTATGGATCATGGTGAGAAAAAAATAAAAAATCCTATATTGTTTAATGATTGCAAATCAAATTGCATCTGTTTAAGGTTGAACAATAACAATAATTGCACGCTTTCTTGTTTTACTGTGAGTTACAGTAAATGGGAATGCCTCTTTAATTTATGTCTTATGTTACTGCTGGAATGATGTACTGAACAGCTTTAAGTGTAGCTTGCATAATGTATTTAGCACCAAATTTAAATGCTAATTGAACTGCATAGTAGCACGTCATTCCTAAAGCCCTGGGTTTTTTATGGGGGTTTATTTATATAAAAAAAAAAAAAAATTAGTTTTGGAATAAATGTATGAAAGGGACATTTGTCACCAACTGCAACTTCAGTGACTTGAAAAGTAGGGTCTGCCTATTCCATCCTGCACGAAATCCAATATTGTATGAGCTGCAGCTAGTGTCAATTAGATGGATAAATAGCCTGTAGTATTATAAACACTTTAAACTTGAAAATAATTCCTGCTCATGTATAATGATGAGAAAAATATCCATCCTCTGCAAAATTGCTGCTAGATGAAGTGGGAATAAGCTTGGATGGCATAAGATTTTGTAGAAGGTCAAAATCTTATATTGAAGAATCCAAGGAAGTTTTTTTGTGCGCTTTAAGAATGAGAAAAACCTTTCTTAGCAAGAAGATTAATTGACTATTGGTTTCATTTGGTCTTGTATTATATTTATCTACACCATGGCAAACAATAGGAAAGATATGTTCAAGGTCAAAATTCCAGAAGAAGGTCAAGCCATATAGATTAAAGTGTTTTTCCTGATTGCACCCGAGATTGAGCTTTATTTTCCCATTGGAGTTGTCTGCCACACTTATAGGTGTCGACTACGAACTGGAGATATGTGCACAGATGTACAACCTTGTTCCTTGAAAGATCTATATGGTACATGTTCATCCAATGACTCCCAATGTTTATTCCAGCATCAAAATGTCTATTTGATTATTGTTCAAGTGATGATTAGTCCAAAGGCATCACACACGGGACTCCAATGTAGTTTTTTTTAAATTTTATTTTGAAGTAGAAATCCTTAGTTGACTTACGTATTCACTTATTTGATTTTCTGTTTTGTTCCATGTTGATGGTATTTAGTTAGTCAGCCTATGGACATTTTGTTTCTTTCTTTGATCAGTCGGACATATTTAGACTTGTATTAGCCTGTGAAGATGCAGCACCAATCACTCTGCTGAAGAGGATCTGATATGCCAAAAATTCACAAAAGGCATATTTCTAAGCAATTAAAAATACCCTGCTCAAGTGAATGATATTCTTTTGGTATATTTGTGCTAATTTGCCATTCATGAGATACCAACTATCAAAAGACAGAGTGCCCGGGTTGGTAATAACTGGCTGCCATGAATTGATGGGAATCAAATTACGGGTTCCCATAAACATTTGATCCAGTTTAGTTGTACTCAATTGCTAATGAACACATTAAAAATTACATAGGGGTGTTTGGTAAGAAGTACATTTAGGAAAAAGCAGACAAAGGTCACATATACATACGGATAGTAGAATGCCCTATTATTCCGTAATAGTGAGAACTCATTGAAATGAAATCGTTTTTTCAAGTGAAGACCACTTCTAAAAAAATGTTTATTTTGGTACTATTGACATAACATTTTGCTCCGCTACAAGCGACACGCGTTACAGATTTAAAAATACAGGCCGACATCTTTGCTGGTTTGCATTTTAAACATGAAGCGAGCATTCCTTACTTGAGCACATTTTCCGATTCATTAACTTCTTGAAGTTAACCAGCTTTTTCTGGTGGCGGTTCTCTTGGCTGAGTAACAGGCGTACCTCCCTTGGTAGACGTTGCCAAGACTTTTGCAAACAGAAAATTGTACTTCTGCATAAATGAGCTGGATAGTAAATGATTCTTCCAGAGAATGCCACTCTTTACATAATTCTTTTCACAGGGTGGTAACCTAACAACATTTCCTTTGAGGATTTTAAATAATGTTTCCACTTTCTTTGTAGGTGAATTTACAAACTTTTCCTTCAGGTGTTATCAAGTTTCCTCAAGAGAGTTGTTGCTTTCAATATAGAGAAAGCTTTAAAATGGTCAGTCAACCTTGCAAAACTAGATTTTGTTCTGCTTTTGGCAGACACAATTAACACAAAGTGTATTGTTATATTTTTAAGTGTAAGGCCATTCAGCCAAGGCGTATTATATTTCAATTGACACTTACTTTTCAGGTTTGATAGACTGTAAATGCCTGAAAGGCAGAGGGGCTGGACAGACTGTTTATGTACAGTGTATAGTGTTCCTTTAACACAGGAACAGTAGCATATGCAAAGATATACTCTTATGAAAGGTAAAACGTCTGGTCTGCGAGAAGGGCATTTACTGCTTACTCACACCAAAGACATAATGAAAGAATTAACAGAACAGACTAAAAATATCAGGAACATAATGACACCATCTCCGAAGTTTCCACAGGCTATGTATATATAAAAAAAAAAAAAAAAAAGCTTGCCTAGATGCAGGACGTATAATTGTTTCTATACGCAGATGGTAGAGTTGGTGCCAGGTATATGCCATGAAGATGAATCTGCCAAATGTTCTAGTGCAGCGAAGATCCTGGTATCATAACTAGCTGGTATTGGAGAATAACCTTATTTCATGGGATAGATAACTCCATTTGCACTTGGGGAACAACAGAGGGAAGCTCAGAGACCTTCCAAACTCCCACGGTCGGGCGCCATAAAAGATACACAGGAAATAATTTATACTAATAGCAATAGAGTAGTGCTCACCTTTTAACACCGCTGGAGAAGGTCAAAGTTTATTTGCCCCACATGAAGGGCAGAGCTACCAATTCCCAACTTTGTAAGAAATCAAGAATTTAAGTAATTTTTAGTCCAATATGGATTATGAATTCAATTTATTGATGCACAAAAATGATTGTATGTTAGACCTGATTATTACATGGTGAGTATAGGTTTTCAATGATCTATGGAAAAACTTTGTTTAACCTATTTACATTTATTTGACTTCAGTAAGCCACAAGTAGCTACTATTTATAATAAAACCAAGTACAGCAAGTATCTAGATTGTTAGTTAGCACATACTATTTACTGGGTCCAGACACAAAAATATGCCAAATGGTAGAAAATGCATAAAATAAATCCAAATATTGAGAGAAATGAGTAAATGCCTAAAACATCTTACAATATAAGTGGGGGTTTGGTGGGTAGAGTTACAGAGATAGTACATAGTGCACTGATTAATACAGCATGTACTACAGGGTAGAAAGTGAATCTGATGTGTTCAGTAAAGTAGCAATCCTTACAAAGGATAGTAAGAGAGCAGTTAAGACAAGATGGAAAGAGAATAAACCGCAAGGTTTATTCTGAAGGATTGATATCAGATCAGAGATACAAAGAGTGGCAGAACAGTACAGAGCTTGGAAAGAGAATAGGATAATTTTGTAGTTGGTATATAATTGAATTAAAAAAATGTCAGTAGGATGGAGACAATTCCAGCTGCAGAGCACCAGTAGATTGTAACATAGAGAGCTGTGAGGCAGGATGGCATAGGTTGTAATAGTCAAGGTGGAAGAAGAGATAAAAAGACAGATCTTAGCAATATTAAAAAGGTGGAAAAAGGAAGCGCCATGATTTCGGAAGAATGAGAATGTGATAAGAGGAGAGGAAGGCATTGAATATAATGCCTAAGCAATATTCCTACAGTATCGGATAGATGGCAGTTGTACTGAGTATGAGATACAATGCATTCATTGAGCCTGGCTAAGTAGTATTCAACCTTCATCAACCACACAAATACTAGTTTCTTCAAGTTGTAAACTTCTGCTCAATATTAAAATCGGAGGGATGTAAATTATTTCCAGGGCACTCACTGCATGTGCCCTTTCCGTATGCATAAAAGATTACAGATAATAAAACCAAATAATTCTTACTTGGTGCAATAGTTGCATGTGGCCGACATGGTGGTATTGGATAGGGAACAGGCTTATGTGGATTGTACGTTGAAGGTGCCTATATGGAAAGAGAAATTACAGTAGTTTGTCTGCAAATGTTTCAATACTATCGTGTCTGATATTGATCGATTCATAATTTTAAACGAAACATTGAAACACACTGACAAAAAAAATACAAATCACTACATTTTAGGTCAATAGGGAAAATGGTGAGTGCTTAAACTTTAGTAAATAGACATAAATGTGTGAAAAATGTAACACTGTCTCTTGTTTCTTAATGAGTAACAAAAGGTAATTCCCAGCAGTGCTGAATTAGAACGCCTCTCTCAAAAATCTTAATGTGTCAATTCAGTTCTTCTACAGGTTGTTAAAAAAAAGTGACTTTATTTCTTCATACATACTGGCTTGGATGGTCCAAGAATTCGTGCAGCAATTCCTTTCCCTTCATTAGTGTATTCTTCTCCATCTTTTTTCACAGGTGTCCCCTAAATAAAATGAAAATAAATGAGTCAATGCTAAAAAAAAAAAGGATATTGACATTATGGTTTTTATTTCCAGATTCAAAGCAGGAGTTGTCATTTGAAAGTGGTTTCTGAGACATTCATTAAGGGTTGCCTTCCTGAGACCCAACTCATCATGAACTTTTTGTTGATTCCTCTTTAATCAAGTTCTCATAGTTGTCTCACACATGTCAAGAGTTCCAGAAAAGTCATTTTTACATTTCCATTCTCCCTTGTTACTTTTAAAACTCAATGCAATTATCTCCTTTTGTTTTTTCTAAAATATCCATACTAGGCAATTATTAAAAGATGGGATGAAACAGATTCCTTTTAACCTAATGTCAATGTTTCAGTCAAGTAAAAATCGAAAATAATCCAGAAGGGGAACTTTCACCAAACAAAGCGAGCAATGTTTGGTGCAACTTGGACCTTAAATGCAAAGACAATTCAGAAGCTTCAGACAACTTGAAGTATGGAGAAATGGGTATTACGTTAAGATACAGAAAAAATTATGAATGGGTTTGAAAGCAAAAGTCTGTGACATGATTACAACAGTGAAGAAATGAAAATGGGCTGGACATATTTGAAGACAAAATTACCATTATTGGACAAAGATGATGCTCAACTAGATTTCAAGGGATATCAAAAGACCAAGATGACAAACCATAAGATAGGAGGATGAAATCAGAAAATGTGAGCAATGTGGAGAAGAGAGGCTTTCAGCTGTAGTAGCTGGAAGATCACTGGGGTGGCCTTCATTCGACAATTATATACACTGATGGGTCAGCCCTTTGCCTGTGTCTCTGCATACCTGTCTGTTCTGTGCGAGTCCCCCTCCTTCTCCCCTAGCAGGTGAGGCTTTAACAGGGAGGAAATACGGAGTACAAATCGAAAGTTAGGTTTTGCCTTGTTTTTGGTTCAGGCCCAAACCATGGTTCCGAACAACAGGCATTCAGTTTAGCTTAATCAGAACTCGTCCATCACTGCCTGCAGCAGTTGCTTCTAAGCAGAAATGCTTTTAAGTAGAAATCTTTAAAGTAGTGTGGAAGTTTAAAAAAGGAAGTTCAAAAAGAAGTGGAAAAAGTGGACCCCATCTACTGCTTCTGATTCCTGCATTTGAACTACGCTGGAAAGGAGTATATCATCCCAGACTGCACATCTCAACATATTGCTGTGATGCCGTCTTTACTTTTTATATTTGCTGTAACCTCACTTATTTTCAAATTATGCATTTCCTTCCACCAGCCTCATCATGTCTCTAACTCTATTCATATTTCGCTATCTCTCCTTACTTCACCACTTCTCAGTTCACATGAACTCCTCTCTTACCTGCGCCCTCTGTCACCATACAGCTATACCTCCTGCACTAAAACACACCCCTACAAATCATCCTCACACATTCTCTTTCTGTCCATGCTTCTCCTCCTCGCTTCTGGGGATATCTCTCCCAATCCTGGTCCCTGCCTTATTTCTACTTGCTCTCATCCTCGCCTTCCACATGCAACTTCTACTCCTTCTGGTGTAAACCCGTCCAACCTCATACCCATCCCCTGCCACGCTCCCTTTCTCCTGTACCCTTTGGAATGCTCGCTCCCTCTCTAACAAGTTCCTCTCTGTGCATGACTTCTTTCTCTCTCACTCTCTGCTCCTATTTGCCATAACTGAGACCTAGCTCACTCAGCCTGACTCTGCTCTGGAAGCTGCCCTCTCTTATGGTGGCCTTTCCTTCTCCCACACTCCGCGCCCTGATGGCAGGGGTGGAGGCGTGGGGCTCTTGCTCTTCTCTCTCTGCCGCTACCGAACCGTTCCTATTCCTCCCTCTCTTGCTTTTCCCTCCTTTGAGGTTCACACAGTCCAGATCTTCTCTCCTCTCCCGGTCCATGTGATGGTCATCTATCGCCCACCTTCCTCTACTCATCCCCCTTCTGCCTTTCTCTCTCACTTTGAATCCTGGCTCTCTTTCTTTCTCTCCTCAGACTCCCCTGTTCTTCTCCTTGGGGACTTCAATTGCCACATTGATGACCCCTCTCTCCCTTGGGCTTCCCGCTTTCTTTTTCTAACCTCTTCTTTTGGCCTTCAACAGTGGACTGAAGCCATCACCCACAAGGATGGACACTACCTAGACCTGGTTTTCACTAAAAACTTCTCTCTCTCTCCGATTTCTCCATTTCCCCTTTTCCTCTCTCTGACCATCACCTCATCTCATTTTCGCTCTCTCGCTTCTCTCCATCTCCATCTCGCCCTCGTTTTTGCAGAAACCTGCACTCTATTAACCTACCAGCTCTTGATTCCACTTTACGCTCCTCCCTCTCCTCTCTCAGTTCTGCTTCAGACCCTGACAACCTGGTCAGGAACTACAACTCTGCCTTATCTTCCTCTTTTGATCTTCATGCCCCGCTTTCTCTCTGCCGTCCTTGCCCTTTTAACCCCAGACCCTGGCTAAACTCCCACACACGCATGCTGCGTTACTCCACTCGTTCCTCTGAACGCCTCTGGAGGAAATCTCATACGCTCGCAGACTTCATTCACTACAAATTTATGCTATCCTGTTTCAACTCTGCCCTCTCTCAGGCTAAACAAACCTACTTTTCATCACTAATCAACACGCACAAGTCTAACCCACGCCGTCTCTTTTCTGTCTTTGACTCTCTACTCAGACCACCCTCAGCTGCCTCCTCTTCTTCCTCCATCTCACCTCAGGACTTTGCTGACTTTAAGGAAAAGGTGGAATCCATACGGCAGAACATCCCATCTGTTGCCTCCTCCAATCCCACAATGCTTCCCAACTCGCCTCCTGCCTTTCTTGACTCTTTTTCCGCTATCTCGGAGGAGGATGTGTCACTGCTGATCTCCTCTTCTCCCTCTACCACTTGCCCTCTTGATCCCATTCCCTCCCATCTCCTAAACCCTCTTGCTCCTTCTATAATCCCTATGCTCACACAGATCTTTAACTCTTCCCTCTACTCTGGTACCTTTCCATCCTCCTTCAAGCATGCAACCGTTATACCATTACTCAAAAACAGCAAGCTTGACCCTACCTGTCCTAACTATCGACCTGTCTCCCTCCTGCCTTTTGCCTCCAAACTCCTTGAACGTCTTGTATTCTCTCGATTGCAACACTTTCTCAACACCTATTCTCTCCTAGACCCTCTACAATCTGGCTTCCACACTGCTCACTCTACTGAAACAGCCCTCACTAAAATAACTGACGACCTCCCAAAGACAGAGGTCATTACACTCTGCTCATATTACTCGACCTCTCTGCAGCATTCGACACAGTGGACCACCCTCTTCTCCTTCACATTCTCCATACTCTTGGTATTCGGAATAAAGCTTTATCCTGGATCTCCTCTTACCTCTCCCATCGTACTTTCAGTGTCTCTTTTGCCAACACCTCCTCCTCCTCCTATTGATCTCTCTGTGGGGGTACCCCAGGGCTCTGTCCTGGGACTCCTTCTATTTTCTCTTTACACACTCTCTCTAGGTGACCTAATCACATCTTTTGGGTTTAAATATCACCTCTATGCTGACGACACACAAATTTACCTTTCAACCCCTGACCTTACACCTGCTATACAGACCAAAGATTGTGAATGCCTCTCTGGAATATCATCCTGGATGGCCATCCGCCGTCTGAAACCTAACATGGCAAAAACAGAGCTCCTTATACTTCCTCCCAAACCTGGCCCTACTACCTCCTTCCACATTGCTATTGGAAATACGATCATTCACCCAGTTGCCCAAGCACGCTACCTAAGGGTTACACTTGATTCCTCTCTCTCATTCTCCTCTCATATTCAAAATGTTTCTAAAACTTGTCGCTTTTTCCTCCGCAATATTACAAAGATACGCCCTTTCCTCTGTTACTCAACTGCTAAAACTCTGACTCAGGCCCTCATTCTCTCACGTCTCGATTACTGCAACCTCCTGCTGTCGGCCTTCCTGCCTCTCACCTGTCTCCCCTACAATCTATCCTAAATGCTGCTGCCAGAATCCCTCTACTCTTTCCTAAATCTGTCTCCGCATCTCCCCTCCTGAAATCCCTCTCCTGGCTTCTGATTAAATCCCGTATCTCACACTCAATTCTTCTCCTCACTTTTAAAGCTTTACACTCTTCTGCCCCTCCTTACATCTCAGCCCTAATTTCTCGCTATGCACCATCCCGACTCTTGCGTTCTTCTCAATGATGTCTTCTTTCTACCCCCTTTGTATCTAAAGCTCTCTCCCGCCTTAAACCTTTCTCACTTTCTGCCCCACACCTCTGGAATGCCCTTCCCCTCAGTACCCGACTAGCGCATCGCTATCCACCTTAAGACACATCTGCTTAAAGAAGCATATGAATAGCACTGGATAATCATGGACACATGACACAAAGCTTGGCCCCCTGCAGACGCACTTACTAGAATTCCCTCCTACTGTCTCTGTACATTCTCCCTACCTACCAATTAGATTGTAAGCTCCTCGGAGCAGGGACTCCTTCCTTAATGTTACTTTTACAGTATGTCTGAAGCACTTATTCCCATGATCTGTTATTTATATTATTTGTTATTTATATGATATGTATTACTACTGTGAAGCGCTATGTACATTTATGGCGCTATATAAATAAAGACATACAATACAATACAATACTGTAATTTTTCACTTCTTATGGAAATATGCCTTTCTACAAATGGACATATTCTCGAAAAAAAGACACCTGCTAGTGCAGGAGGTGGAATATTCCAGAAAAAAAAGGGAGCCGTGGACAACACCATACATATAAGAGAGATCCCCTGCTCCCTTTTTTTTCCTTTGAAGATACAATTGCAAGAAACCGTTTCTCATCTAAAAGGTTGAGTGGAGCACTTTTTCTTCATTTAAATCCATTTTTTTTTAATTGCTTAAACTTAATCACTGGTATTTGCCTTTTCAATATCCACACAAGTCACGATTTTACCTTGTATTATTGCACTTGGAGTCACTTTTCATTGTGGATTACACTTTATCAGTGGTGTATTCAAATCACTTTATTAATTTGATAAATTTTCACTTCGTGCACATTTATTCATTCCTTATTTTTTTGTATGCGAGCGCCACCTTAGATATTTTTGTTTGAGAGGACATGGAATACACCAGATTTATCCTGGCTTAAAGAAAGATCAAGAGCAGCTTAAATGCATGTACAGTAAGACTGTTTAGAGCTTGAAAATGTAATGCTCTTTTACAATTCTGATTGATTACCAAGTTCCACATCATACTTGCATAGATTTGCTTGCTTCTCCAATACTTTAAGTGGATGGATAGATAAATTGTTTAATGCAATAAAATTGTTTATTATGCAAATAAAAATAAGATTGGATAAAATAATCTAGTCTCAAGTTTACCTTTTTTTTTTTTAAATCAAAATAGAAGAAAGAAAATGCTGGTAAAAAGGACTTTAAAGAACTTGCTGTGAACAATTACAGTGTATTTGATACATGATCAAAGTTCCCCCATAAAGTTATTGGAAGAAAAATTCTTACAGGAAATATTCCGTTGATGCGACTAGGTTTCCCTTTAGGATAAGGATTTCCAGGTATCATTCCACAGGAAGAAATCATAGCATTTGGAGCCTTGCAACCACTCTTTGTAGCCTGTAGGAAACACACAAAAACAGCCATCCAAACATTACAGAAAATCAACACAAATAGCAGAACGTTTAGCTCCAGAAAGGTTTGCAGTTCAATATGCATAGAAGCTAATGTGTGTTCTTTGAGATGGTACAGTAGGTTGAAAAAAACATTCTGAAAATGAATTGGTTCTCTCTATAAACTCAGTCACCCACAGTTTACTCTCTTTACAGAAAACTTAACATGTTGTCAGTCTTCACATCATAGAGTAATTGTCCACACTCTATGCTATCGCATCTACGGTGAAGGTCTACAGAGCAGTGCTTTGCAAAAGCGGGTATTTCTCTTGTGTTTGTAAGGGAGTAAGCTGGGCTTTGCAAAAAACACAGAGGCCTGTGTATAAGGCATTGCTAAAAGCAATTGTGACATACAGTAAAAGTAAAAAGCAGAGAAGAGTATTAAGTTCATGCATCTTAGTGCCCCTATGTACAAAAAGGATTTTAAATGTGTTGTGCAGTACTGTACAAGGCTGAACTTTTGTTTTCACAAAGGAAAATTTACGCTAGAGGGTGGCGTTAGAGGCAGAGTTTGATGCGGTCAGTGGCGCACATGTGCAAATATGTATTACAATAAAAACTGTACCATAAATATATCAATATTGTCCTTCAGCTTTTTCTTGGCATAAAAAGTGAACAATTCTTAATGTATTCATATGTATAACCCTGATCCACCATTTCTTTAACGTGCTGGTCTCCACTAAGACAGGTACATGGTAGAGCTCTCATTACACGTCCATAATGAGTTTCTCCCTTTAATGTGACAGCCAAGAACAGTGGAATAACAACGTTTCATGTTCCAGATGGACCTTTCAATCAGAGGTCATCTGTCTTAGAGGAGACCTGCACTTTGAAGGATTTGTTTGGCTGTGTTGTGTTGGCTGCAGAAGCAGGACTCTCCTCGTCTGAAACTGTTTCCCCGCACTTTGGAATTGTACTTACATGATCTACACCATACAAAAAGACTAAGAAAACATGCACCAAAGATAAGAAATTGAACAGTGATATTGGACGCAATGCACCTTCAATTAGTTTTTAAAAAAAATATTCTTTATACACATCCTCCATAAACTTTGGAAAAACCTGATATTATTTTGTACCCTTATCAATGTACAAGTACTTGTAAGAAAAATTGCTTTGACAATTTCTCAGATTTCGTTTGTATTAACTAAGAACACTTTACTAACAATCTTCACATTCTTCGGATCTGCTAAAATTTGATGCTATAATATATAGCAATCCATAAACTGAATAAGAGATACCGGTTATCACTGGCTCTCTATAATTACCTGTTCCAGGATTCTTCGACAACGTTTTTTCTCAGTTAAATTTATTTTAAAAAGATCTTCAATTGGGCGATAATTTCCAGCATCAAGAATATTTCTACAAAAGGACAATTATCAAACAAAACAGTTTAGTAACAAAGCCCAGAAGCAAACAAACTGCTATTGTTTTATTTACAGGCCTGGATACTTTTCAAAGAACTGTAATACAGGCAGAGCCTCATTCATGAAACATCATTAGATGTACTGCATGCTATAAAAAGGCAATCCAAGCAATATTATGCATATGTATTTAAAAAAAAAATATATATATATATATATATATATATATATATATATATATATATATATATATATATATATGCAAATATAGCTGTATGCTCATCTGCATGTCTTAGGCAGGTCTGCAACCCCGCCTTTCCCCATTATCACCCAGCATACAGCACTTCCACTGCAGCAAGGGATTCTGGGAAATGACATGCAAATGAGCACACAGTGTCACTTTTTGCCTCAATAACCATTTTTAACATGGTTCCCTATAGGCTTAAGCTTGCTGCATGGTCACAGCTTTGAGCACAGCCAGGGTTAAGGTGCATACCCAGAAAACCACCCACAGACAGCTGTTTCGACCTTGATGGGTCTCATCAGTGTGGGGTTGATTTTACTGGGAATGCAAGAGAGGCTATGGGATAGGCTAAACCATAATACTGAGTAAAGTTATGGTGAGTAAAAAAAATGACAAAAACCCTCCACAGGAAAGCAAATATGCAAATATAGCTGTATGCTCATCTGCATGTCTTAGGCATATATATATATATATATATATATATATATATATATATATATATATATATATATATACAGTGCTCGACAAATAATGATAACAACTCGCCCGTTGCGAGTGGATTTAGGCCACTGGCGATCCGTGCTGCGGCTCTATTAATTCCCCTGCTCGCGCCAAAATTTTCAAATTTTTTTTTTAAATAAATAAATAAATAAATAAAAAATTCCTCTCCCTGATTGGTCTGACGTGGGGAAGAGGACCGGCTGGCAGCTCTGGGTCAGCCTCTCTCTCCCCCCTCCCCTGCCCACGATCCCCGCTTGCTGCCAGGGGCTCTCACTTCCGTCCCCAGCGCGCGCGCGCAAGCAAAGTTGACTGCTGGATCCAGCGCGTCCCCGTCCGGCTGTCCCCCGCATGCCCCCACATACTAAATTTCCCCCCCAATGCCCCCAGATGTCACCCGCAGACCTCGATGTCGCCCGCAGGCCCAGATACCCACATACCTCTGGTGAGTGGGACTCCCGGCTCCGTTTCTTCTAGTGTCTGTGTGTGTGTGTGTGTGTGTGTGTGTGTGTGTGATGTCTGTGTGTGTGTGGTGTGTGGTGTCTGTGTGTGGTGTGTGGTGTCTGTGTGTGGTGTCTGTGTGTGGTGTGTGTGGTGTGTGTGGTGTGTGTGGTGTGTGTGGTGTGTGTGGTGTGTGTGGTGTGTGTGGTGTGTGTGGTGTGTGTGGTGTGTGTGGTGTCTGTGTGTGAGAGCTGGGGCTGCTATATCACGGGAGGCTGCGGTGTGCCGGGCCCGATCAGGTACCGGGGGAAGGGGGGACGCACACTTACACCATCCCCTGCAGAGCTGCGGCGGCTATTCCGGGAGGCTGCAGTGGGCCGGGACCGAGCAGGTACCGGGGGGGAGGGGACGCACTCCACCCTCTGCCGGACCGGGAGGCTGCAGTGGGCCGGGCCCGAGCAGGTACCGGGGGGGAGGGGACGCACACAACACTCTGCCGGACCGGGAGGCTGCGGTGGGCCGGGCCCGAGCAGGTACCGGGGGGGAGGGGACGCACACCACCCTCTGCCGGACCGGGAGGCTGCGGTGGGCCGGGCCCGAGCAGGTACCGGGGGGGAGGGGACGCACACTTACACCCGGTGCCACCAGCGCCATGTCGGGCTGCCGGGTCCCAGATCTATTCCCCCCTGCAGCAGGCGCCTCGCTCCGCTCTTGCTGCGGCCTCCCGTTTAGGCCGCGCGGGGCGGGCGATGTGCAGGAGAGGTGAACGGTGATGCAAGGGTGGAGTGAACGGAGGTAAGGGGGGGGGGGTGAATGGAGGTAAGGGGGGGGGGGGGTGAATGGAGGTAAGGGGGGGGGGGGGTGAACGGAGGTAAGGGGGGGGGGGTGAACGGAGTTGGGGGATGAGGGGGGGTGAATAGAGATGCAAGGGGGAGACAGGCTGGACTGGGGAGAGAGCAGAGAGAGAGACAGGCTGGAGTGGGGAGAGGACTGAGAGAGAGACGGGGGGGAGAAGAGAGAGACAGGCTGGGAGGGGGGCTAAATGCTCCCAGGCAGTCAGTCGCCCACCCAGTCAGTCACCTACCTACCCAGTCAGTCACCCATCCAGTCAGTCAGTCACCTACCCACCCAGTCACCCACCCACCCAGTCAGTTAGTCACCTACCCACCCACCCACCCAGTCAGTTAGTCACCTACCCACCCACCCACCCAGTCAGTTAGTCACCTACCCACCCACCCACCCAGTCAGTTAGTCACCTACCCACCCAGTCAGTTAGTCACCTACCCACCCAGTCAGTTAGTCACCTACCCACCCACCCACCCACCCACCCAGTCAGTTAGTCACCTACCCACCCACCCAGTCAGTTAGTCACCTACCCACCTACCTACCCAGCCACCCAGTCAGTCAGTCACCTACCCACCCACCCAGTCAGTCAGTCACCTACCCACCCAGTCAGTCACCTACCAAAGTCAGTCAGTCACCTACCCACCCACCCAGTCAGTCAGTCACCTAACCACCCACCCATTCACCCACCCAGTCAGTCACCTACCTACCCACCACCCACCCAGTCAGTCACCTACCCACCACCCACCCAGTCAGTCACCTACCCACTCACCCAGTCAGTCACCCACCACCCACCCAGTCAGTCACCCACCCAGTCAGTCACCTACCCACCCACCCAGTCAGTCACCCATCCACTCAGTCAGTAAGTCACCCCCCCACCCAGTCAGTCATAAAGTCAGTAATACCCCCCCACCCAGTCAGTCATACCCCCCCCCACACCCAGTCAGTCATACCCCCCCCCCACCCAGTCAGTCATACCCCCCCCACCCAGTCAGTCCTACCCCCCCCCACCCAGTCAGTCATACCCCCCACCCAGTCAGTAAAATGTCAGTCATCCCACCCCCTGCCAAGTCACCCAGTCACCCCACCCAGTCAGACAGTCAGTAATCCCCACCCAGTCACACATCCCGTCACCCCACCCAATCAACCAGTCAGTCACCCCACTCCCCCAATCACCCCACCGAGTCACCCCACACCCCCAATCACCCCACCCAGTCAACCCATCCCCCCACAGTCACCCTCTCTCCGTCTCTCACCCTCTCTCCTTCTCTCACCCTCTCTCCGTCTCTCACCCTCTCTCCGTCTCTCACCCCCTCTCCGTCTCTCACCCTCTCTCCGTCTCTCACCCTCTCTCCGTCTCTCACCCTCTCTCCGTCTCTCACCCTCTCTCCGTCTCTCACACTCTCTCTCCGTCTCTCACACTCTCTCTCCGTCTCACACTCTCTCTCCGTCTCACCCTCTCTCTCCGTCTCACCCTCTCTCTCCGTCTCACCCTCTCTCTCCGTCTCTCTCACCCTCTCTCTCCGTCTCTCTCACCCTCTCTCTCCGTCTCTCTCACCCTCTCTCTCCGTCTCTCTCACCCTCTCTCTCCGTCTCTCTCACCCTCTCTCTCCGTCTCTCTCACCCTCTCTCTCCGTCTCTCTCACCCTCTCTCTCCGTCTCTCTCACCCTCTCTCTCCGTCTCTCTCACCCTCTCTCTCCGTCTCTCTCACCCTCTCTCTCCGTCTCTCTCACCCTCTCTCTCCGTCTCTCTCACCCTCTCTCTCCGTCTCTCTCACCCTCTCTCTCCGTCTCTCTCACCCTCTCTCTCCGTCTCTCTCACCCTCTCTCTCCGTCTCTCTCACCCTCTCTCTCCGTCTCTCTCACCCTCTCTCTCCGTCTGTCTCACCCTCTCTCTCCGTCTGTCTCACCCTCTCTCTCCGTCTGTCTCACCCTCTCTCTCCGTCTGTCTCACCCTCTCTCTCCGTCTGTCTCACCCTCTCTCTCCGTCTGTCTCACCCTCTCTCTCCGTCTGTCTCACCCTCTCTCTCCGTCTGTCTCACCCTCTCTCTCCGTCTGTCTCACCCTCTCTCTCCGTCTGTCTCACCCTCTCTCTCCGTCTGTCTCACCCTCTCTCTCTCTCTGTCTCACCCTCTCTCTGTCTCACCCTCTCTCTGTCTCACCCTCTCTCTGTCTCACCCTCTCTCTGTCTCACTCTCCATAACATTGCGGGAATGAGGTACCTGGACATTGAGGGTCTGCGGATCAGGTAAGATCCCAGGCGGGATTGCTGCTTTAAATATTGTAAAGCGGGGGCATCCAGGCACTAGTTAAGGGGTGCAGGAAACTAGTCCTTCACATCTGGCTTTTTTTTCTAGATTCGACATTTATACACACACACACAAGGACTAATTGTAGTACAATAAATAAACTTATGTCAAAAACGAATGTTCTTACTAGGAATTTATTCAATTTATTTCATTTATGGTTTTTTTAAATGCGGGTCTGGGGGCGGGATTAGAGGCGGGGTTGGGGGTGGGACTAGAGGCGGGGTTGGGGCGGGACTAGGTGGCGAGTAGATTTTTTGGTTCGGCGAGTAGATTTTTGGGTGATTTGTCAAGCACTGTATATATATATATATATATATATATATATATATATATATTCTGTAGTATTAGATAATATGTACTGCATTTTTTGTTATTATTCAACTCTTAATGCTATTTTAATTAGTTTTATTTTCATATATCAAGCATCCTTTGCTTTCTATAGCAGGTTTTAGCCTAGGTTCCTGTTCGTGATAATTTGTTGCCAATATTCCCAGCAGTTTGAGTTGCAAACTGTAACAGTAGATAATGTTATATTACTAAAGTAAGAATACATTGTAGCTGCTGAGTTACACTGACTGAAGGATTGAATGAAACTGAAAGGCAGCCATTTAAGTGAACCCCAGTAAGTAGGATGTTTGCTGTTCGATCACGGGAGAATAAAATCGATCGGCAGTTTAGGTAATTCGTTTTCAATAAAAGGTATTCAAAGGCATAGATAGATATAGATATATTTTAGTGCCACTTGGATTGCCTCTTTAATCCCTTTCACTTCAGTGGTCTTACTGCACACGGCACAGCCAACGTTTTTCTTACTGCGCATCATAGTCCATTTAATCAAACAGATGTGAACTACAACTACACAATTATTTGATTTGTCAATTTAAACATAGCACCTATAGCTACTTGTTGAAGCAGCACATACAGTATATTTTCATGCATTATATGTGCATACTTTTTTTTCTCCCCTCTCCAATTAGCTAAACTATGGTCGTCGCACCAAAAGTATCCTCACTCCTGCCTTCACTTTAATAAAACATGACAATACCCACTATCCTAAAAAGTTTACCCCTCAATGTGCTGTGCTTTGTAAAAGTTACATTTCATAAATCACAGACATCCAGAACCCCCCTTTAACGAATAGAAAATCAAGAAACCGAGAAATCATCCAGAAATCATTGTATTATATTCCAGGTTAAAAATGTCCAATTCCCTGGGTTTGGTAAAATCATGAAATAATTAGCTGTAGGCAGCAAGAAAATAGATGGACGCTCCAATTGTACTTTGTGCAGCTTTCCCCTTTGGAAAGACACACTGGGGGACGTGTAAAGTACAGTACATAAACCTGAATAACCGTTATATGCCTCTTTCTGCTAACAATTTAAAATTCAATCCGTGTTAGCTAACCTCTCGTAACAGTTTATAAAGAACTTGACAATGTAATTGGTATTGTTAAACAAATGTAACCATGCATGTTACTGTTTTTGTGTTTGAACCAAATAAAAACACAATACGTTGTGGTTAAGGGCCTCTGAATGGGGGAATATATCAATTAAGTGTTTCTTCTTCCCTCATCAAACCCTGTCCCTATCACAGAGCCAATAAAGGTAAGAAAGGTGTTGTGCAATCTCTTGTTGAACACAGAGGGAGATCAAACAAAGGGGATCAGCCAGAGAAAACCTATCCCCTTTCAAGTCTCAGCTCACAATGTTTGCAAATGAACTTTCTTTATTTTTCTTTTGTATTTTTTATTATTATTTAATAACACTTGTAGGTGTTTGATTTTGATAAAGAAGCAATCACCGAGATTGATCCCGCATGCATCCATGGCACTGCCACACCCAGATTGACCCTGCAAGCATACATGGCACTGCCACAAGTAGATTGACCCCATAAGCATACATGGCACAGCTATTAGTGGACTTTGATGCTCTGGAGACTGCCCATATTAAAATCAGCGTAAGAAAGAAACTACCAAGTCTCAGACATGACCCATATTAACAGCTGTTAACGATGAACCTGCAGCCACAATACTTTCTCACTATGCTGAATCCACTCACGTGGTCATAATACCTATGGCACTGAAAGACATTTATGGGGGTTATTCATTAAACAGAGATTGTGTCGACCAGGAACCATCGCACAGAAACTGGCATTGAAGTCAACAGGAAGGTCTAAGCCATAGTGTCAGCCGGGGTACTATCACAGTTTAATGAATAAACCCCTTAAAGAGAGAAGAGGGTAAAGCAAAGAAAGAAGCAGGTGGTGGGTGGGAAAGACAGGAAAATAATGTGTTTGTGCCTTAAAAAACAACAGGTAAATGGCTTGCCTATGTTGCTCATTTTCATTTCCATCATCATGGGGGCTGCAGCCACATGATCACTATTGAAGCAATGACATGGCCGCTAACCCCGGGAGCACTCAGAGTCACTCCATGCTGTGGCCTCACTTGTCTCCGATCCCCTGCTAGACTAAGGGGTCTACTGCTTAAAGTGCCAAAAATGATGTAAAATTAAATGTTTGTAATCACAAAAATCATAAGTTCTTTCACTTTCAAGGCTAAAGTTACATACGGGGCCACATGCAACTAATATAGATGATATGCTTAATGAGAGTGTATACACCTAGCAGAACAGTAAAGAGCCATCTTCACCAAGGCGATAAGAGCTTCTGCAATGCTTACATTTTCCACTTAAAATGTAAAGACACATACAAAGTACTCAGCTACAGAGAGATTAATCATGTAAAAACAATCTCCCTACAAGTAAAGATCATTATCTAACAGGTATGAAGTCCTTAAGGGAGCAAACAAAGTATTCCCTGTTGATATTATTGCAATTATACTAATCAGTTGAACAAAAACAATGTAATTAGTGGCCTCTCTGTTTATTGCTAGTCTTCCTTTGATGACACAACCATTTCATGTTTAAAATCACAGTATTTGTAATGAAAGGTTTTGAAAACATTTAATGGGACACTCCATTTTCATGTAACTAATTTCTCTAGATATGCTTGTCTCCTTATATTGAAGTATTTTTTCTTTACAAATGCATAACAGAAAAGCAATAATGGCAGCACATGCATAGTGCTCACAATCAAACACACTGATGGTGACAAGAACATTAGTGAGATAGCAGTGGATCTTAGGGGCCTATTCATTAAAGTACAGTGATGCTGTTTCTGAACACAACATCTCATTGTGTTCATTAAACAGCTCTCGAAAGTCCAAACCATGTGGAAAACACATTTGTAAGTAGTAATTTGATTGTGGCTGTGCAATCCCACGCAATATGCTAATTCTCTATGCAAATTAGGAAATCTCATCACATTAAGCATTCACAGGGTACAATTCAATAGGGCACAAGATTGGATTTGGCAGGAGAAACATTCCAAACTGTTTGAGGAGATTCCATTGATGTCCCGTTGTCCTTATATATCACTGATATTACTTAACTCCAGTCGTCAAGACCCCCCAAAAGGTCAGTTTTTCAGGATATCACAGCTATAACACAGGTGGCTCAATCACTGGCTCAGTGGAAGACCGAGCCACCTGTGCTGAAGCTGGGATATCTTTAAAACCTGACCTGACCGGGGGTCGAGGACTGAAGTTGAGCACTTGTGACTTAACCTATTCATCTTGTGGTGGCACATTCAAATTCTCACTCAGACAATAGTCATACACCTATTGTGAAAATGGCACGGAAATTAGATTTTTGTAGCTATCTTTTAGCATAGATAATTCTTAATGAATAAAGAGAGCACAGTCTTCAATTTTCAGGCGATTTTGCCCTTTAAGGAATAGGAAACTAGGCAACGATTAATCCATTTCTGAATATGGGGAAAATATGGTTAAAAATTGGATATTTAAAAATCATTAAAATATTTGCAAGGAATTTTGCTTGCAAAAAGTTTCAGAACCCGTTAATTAAATTACCAATTATTTTTGATTAAGATAGAAATTTATGTAGTGAAATCATGATTTACATTTAGATTAAAATACCAGGAGCAGCGACAATAATGTAGAAGACCTCAATTGAAATGGGACCACGAGAAATCCTCGATTTAGTCAGTAAATATTGAAGTGCCCCGTAATCTGCATCACCCGGCGCTGTAAATCCATTCCTGCAATGATGGGACCAAGGATCAGATTCACTAAACAGCCTTAGCATTTTTTACATTACATAAAGCTACCAAAGTGCTCACAATAGTTAATATGATAGTCACCAAGCAATTAACAGTGTCACTTTTTTCACTCTGAATGCCACTAGGTTTTTGTTTTTATTCTGGTATGTAAAAAGGTATATAGCTCAAATACTACATTTAGCTCTGGGAAATAATTCTTTTATATTTACTTTAATTGGGCACATTTGACAAATTGTTAAATGTTAACCATTTAAAATGCCAACTTCTAGCAGTCCTCAGGAAATATAGCTGTATTTTATGATACCTTTAAAAAAAAAAAAAAAAACACAGTTTTCCATATATGAAATAGTGATCATATGGTGTAAGCTGTTCTATCATGAAGTGGTTAAAGTGTGAAGATAATAGAAGTAAGGTTTTCTTAGACCACTCCTACAATGATTTACAGACTCTCTATTAACTACACAGTACAGAGTCTTCAAAATCCAACCAACATTTCTTCATATGTAATGTTAGGGGTTCATTTCATCAATAAAAAGACAGACACAGCTTGAAAAAAATGTGAATTCGTCACCTGCTCCCAACCTGCATTTTTGCTATGTGGGTCTGTTAGCACCTGGAAGCAATCACTTCACATTAGGACTCTCTTTGATATGAGACCACACAAGACTCCCCAAAGGCGGTAAGGTAGCCTTTGGTGGCAGCCGAAGGGCAGCCAAAGGTTGTCAGCTGTTTGAAGGCTCTGTTACAATTTCCAAAAACATATCTCTAGTTCTCAGTGAAATGTCTGTGAATTGAACGTATAACCTCTGTTCATCTAATGTAATCATGTATTGTCATTACAACTCTGTGCCCAGGACATACGTCAAAACAAGGAGGTAACTCTCAATGTTTTACTTCCGGGTAAAACATTTTATAAATAAAATAAATAATGTCAAACTGGGTATACATAGAAAATAAATCTGTTGAGGATCAGAAGCTGTGCACACACGTGTCTCTGTTAAGAACGGTTCTATAAGAGAAGTACAATCTAAAAGAAGGCCTTACTTGACACAAACCTTCAATAATCAAATAAAGCTATTATCTAAAAGTTAGAAAAATATATGGGAAAAAAAAAAAAAAAGCTTTACTCATTCTCATCACTTCAAATCCCCATATTTACATGTTAGCCAAAAACAGCATGTTCACACCAAACAAGCATCATCAATATGTAGGCAGAGGAGAATCTTAGAAGAGCAAACCATGCAATATTCTACGTGTGTGTTTTTGAAGTGAAACTTCTTTCGTGGCACCTAGTCCTGATAGAACAAAACTGGATAGATGGGGGCGAAATGTGAAACGGAAGTGACGTCACATAATGGACGCCACGCCGCTCACACGTCCCGTCACATGCGGCGGCGGCGCCGCTCCTAATTGCCGCCACCCCCACCCCCCACCCCCCACACACCCCCGGCTGCTGACATATGCGGCGGCGGCTCCTAACGGCCCGCGTAACTGTTCCACGACCGCTGCCATGCCGCGCATGCGCAGTTGTGATGGCGCCGCTGACGGACGCCACACATGCGCAGAAGCGGCTGGCAGTGGCGTTCCACCCACACGCTCCTAACGCCCATTGGCAGCGCCGACATTCAGCCCCCCATTGACCCGGGCGCAACCCGCGCGGCACAGGGGCTCGGTCACAGGGGCGCATGTACCCCGGGGGGGGGTGCAGAATTTGCGTGCATGCGGGGGGGGGGGGGGGAGAGAGGTGGTGCGCAATGTTACACCCCGCCCCTGGCTGCAGCAGGACACACACACAATGACTGACCCCCCCCCCACACACTGGCTGACCCCCCCCCCCACACACACACACACTGACTGCCACACATACACACACTGACTGACACACATACATACACCCACACACACACATACACACACTGACTGACACACTGACATACACACATACACACACTGACTGACACACATACACACACTGACTGACTCACATACACACACTGACACACATA
Organism: Ascaphus truei; assembly: GCF_040206685.1. Taxonomy (NCBI): domain Eukaryota; kingdom Metazoa; phylum Chordata; class Amphibia; order Anura; family Ascaphidae; genus Ascaphus; species Ascaphus truei. The sequence goes on along the minus strand of NC_134485.1, from coordinate 358,669,269 downwards.
CACACACACTGACACACATACACACACACTGACACACATACACACACACGTACACACACTGACTGACACACATACACACACACACACACTGACTGACACACACACACTGACACACACTGACTGACACACATACACCCACACTGACTGACACACATACACACACACACACACACACTGACTGACACACATACACACATACACACACTGACTCACATACACACACATACACTGACATACACACATACACACACTGACTGACACACATACACACTGACAGACACACATACACACTGACACACATACACACACTGACTGACACACATACACACACTGACTGACACACATACACCCACACTGACTGACACACATACACACACGCACTGACTGACACACATACACACACACACTGACTCACATACACATACACACACACACTGACTGGCGCACATACACACACACACACACTGACTGACACACACACACTGACTGACACACACACACACACTGACTGACACACACACACACACACTGACTGACACACATACACACACTGACACACATACCCATACATACACTGACTGACACACATACACACAAGGAATTCACACTTAGTGCAAATAGCTAATACAGGGGATGTGTGCCGAGCACGCGCATTATAAGTCAAATCTATTCGCGTTTTGTCAATGAAATTGTATTTTGATTTTTAATTAAAACATCACCAATACAAATACAATTTCTGTGACAAAAGTCAAAGAAGTTTCACTTACTATGCGCGTGCCCAGCACACACAGCTTTTTTTTTTATAAATCAGTTTAATACTATTAGATAATACCACCCACACACCCACACACTATCACTGTATGCTAGGTGATAAAAGCAGGGTTGCAGACCTGTCTAATACATGTGAATGTGCTCACAAGTATATTCTTTATTGGCTATATGCCAACGGTTGAGGTTTTTTGTCGCTTTTTTCACCTACCATAACTTAAAATGTGTATGAAAAAAAGATAGATAGATCACCCTCTCTCTCTCCACAGCTCTATATTAACAGAGAGACAGAGAGACATCTATATCTCTATCTCTATCACCTGTTCCTGTCTAAGGACAGTCACTACTCAATTCCTACACTAATGCTACGTTAACAGCGTAAACTATCATTCTCAATAGGGACTCCATATGTCCTCAGAGCCAGGGGGAGGAAAAGGGAGAGCTGGAACAAGAGCTAACAGCCCGGAGCCGCTGGAGGCCCTTCTGGCCAGAGCCGTAAGTTTGGACCATCTAAAAGTCGACTGGCCTGCCCGCCCCTCTATGCACTGAGCCCCCCCCTTCTTCCAACCTCCCCCCCCCCCGCTCAGCTTTACAGTGCCCAGGACCCCTGGGAAAGAGGTTGGCTGTGCACATAGTGTAACTGCGCGCCAGGGGGTACTACACTAACGAGCAATGTTAATTCAGAGAATACATGTAACATTCATTCACACATTAAACAAAGAAAAATACTTACACGGCTAATAACTCCAGTGCACCAAGCCTGTCTTTACTAAATGTGAAACAGTTTAGTATATTCACCACTTTTTCAGCAGGAATAGCAACCATTTTCTGAAGAAAAACAAACAATCAGAAAACATGCTACTTTTATTTCTACTTTTTGCAAAATGTTCGCTCAAATCAGTTATCAATTGTGTTAACTAATTCTATATCTGAGGGGTATTCTGCCCTGCTATATTTTTTTAACCTCACTATTCCAAAAACTCTCAGATCTATTCTAACATTACATGTACACGGTACGCCCGACATTAAAATTTATTAAATTAAGAAATGTAGTTACCTAAAGAGTTCAAACCTATAAGGATACCATGTCAAATTTGATTTTTAATTAATATTCCCCTTAGGTCAACACAGAGGAGCCAGATTCTGCCAGACAACTAACTTCTATTGAGCACAAGTGAAACAGAACAATAAGCAGGAATCCAGCCTTGTTGTTTTTTTATGTACATTGTGAATTTGGGGGAGCCTCCCTATAGCTGAACCATGTCATGTAAAGCTCTGCGGAACCCCCAGTTTCTGAGATACTACATAGTTAATCCCAAAAGCAATGTGGCTGGCTGGGTTAGCTTTATGCCAGCGAGTAATGAAAGGTATAGCCTCATTGGAGAAATATAGCAGAATAAACTCACATGTTGCAAAGCTTTCACTGCTTTTAGCTGTGGTTCTGCCCAGGAGAAGTACTTCAATAATTCAACAATCTAAAAGCGAAACAGAGCTGATTAGCATGTGTCCGAAGAGCATTATCAGATCACAGAAATTAAACTATGAGCACACAGTGACTTCCATAATTATCAGCGAGTCGCGTGTTTGTGTTGTTCAAAAGCCGCGTTCAATTTGCTGTACTAAACGTCATCTGTGTGCACTCTGTGCCGCAATATATGCAGCACTATAAAGGTTTGGTGCAACAGGCACTGAAAGTTAAATCCCTTTTTCTAATGTTTAAGTTTAGTGAAGCACATGCTTATATCTTGATGGAACTTGTCAGACCTTCATGTTTTTCCACACATGGAAAGTTGAATTCAGAAGAAAAAACAAACCATTGAATTAATATTCAATTCAATTGCTGGTTGTGTGACCATGATGTGTGTTCTTAGATATGCCTTACTTAACATACGTGTATTGTACCTTAATCCTACTGTACTTATATACACACATGGTAATATATGTAATTGATTTTTTTCCATGTTACATTATACCATCAAACATAGCAATAGACAAATACAAAAATAAAATGAATTTCAGGCTTTTCTACCTTTTAATCAAATCTTTTGTGAAATCAATTTAAGACAGATACACCAATGTGGCTGAAAATTGAATGGTTGCAAGTTTCTCTTAGCATTAACGTGCCCAAGGCAGAAGATACAAGTTGCACATATTACAAAATAGTGGACTTGTTTCAAGCAGTGTAAACTGAAACATATCTTGATTTCCTTAAATCACCAACAACTACTTTAAAAGCTCTTCAGCACCTTTAAATTCAGCTATGTACAGTACAGTGCTAAATGCATTACCAGTACTACAGGTTAATTTCCCATTGTCTGAACCAACATATAGCGGGGACATTCACTTTGCTCCGATACCGGTTATCGCTCAGCAATCCCACATTGACTGCCATTCAAGTCAAAAGGCAGGTAGCGCAGCATCACTATGTGATAACCCTTATCGTTTGTTAGTGAATCCTGGCGACAGTCCTCAGGTGTTAATTTGAACTGAATTGAAGTTCATGACAACAGCAAATGACAGTACAAACCGTTCACAGTATTTCAGTTCTTGCACACCTGGTTGTACTGTGCTTACTGTAGAGACCAGTTCTATAAGCATAGAGAAATTAAGTGGCCTTAAAAGTTATCATGAATTATGTGATGGTATCATCTATGTCAGGGGAGCGCAAACTTTCCTGCTGCACCCCCATCTTCCTTGTCCCACTCTTGCGCCCCCCCACCTGGTATCCACGTCAAATGACACTGCGGGGTCATGTGACATCACGTGACACGCGGGGTCATTGGACACATGTGATATCACGTCACATGGCCCTGTGGTGTCATTTGATGCTGCGTTGCCATGGTGACGTGTCACACCCGGATGAATCCCGGTAAGTGAACTGTTGCAGGGGCCTCACACGATCCCCCGGCATTTAATTTAAATGCTGTGGGTAAGAGCGCGGGGCCTCTGCAACCGCCTGCGCCCCCCAGCAAAATCTCCCGCCCCCCAGTTTATGTTAACAAGTTTTCTCTTGATGAGGTTTCGAAATGTTACCTGTTCACTGGAAAAATATCCATGTACATATTCCAAGGCTTTCACTTTGTAGTCTGTCAGAACGGCCTGTGAACAGCAGAAGAGATGGACAGATTAAAATGAATGTTTAAACCCAATGAACAGATCATAGGTGTATTAATTACAACGGTCAGCTCCTGATGATTATTACTGTGTTAAACAGTATGGATGGTGGTCAATAACCAATATAAAAACAGTGCAGGTATTATGCTAGGCATATTTTGACAACTTATCAAAAATGTATGTTCAATTACACCAAAAGGCTGTTCATTTTTTTTTCTCCAAATATGTGGGATTGGTCACCTAAGTCAATATCTGTTTTCTTAGAGTAATTAAATCACCCTTGAAGAAAATGTTTTACCCATTAAGGGGCGTGACTAACACACAGAAGCCCACAAAAGGGAACCACCTGAATGTTGTTTCTCTTTTCCCCTTACAGGGACATTTTGGGCTCGGAGGGTGCGGTCACCTTCAAGATCGAAAGAGGACTACATACAATCTTGAGGGGGTGTCACCCCTCTTTAAGCCCCACAAGACACTGGGGGCTCCCAATTGCCCCCTCCTCCCTCAATTTCCTGAGGCTGCCTTTTGTTTCTTTTTTTTCTGTACAGTTACACTAGTTAAAGTGAAGCTAATTACATTGCTAAGTAGTTTTCAAAATGTTTTATTTTGCAAAGACCGTTATTTTACTTTTTGCCAGTATGGAAATGACTAAATGCTTTAGTAAGGACAGTGCCAGTGAAGGAGGAGGTGGTCAGAAGCTTGTTTGGAGGGGAAATGGGAGTCAAAGTACATAAATAAAGAAAATCCGGGAGTGCCAGCATGTGCCGGATATCTGAAGTGAGGGACTCTGGGCTGGAGACCTGTACATTTGGGGAACTGGAGCAAACAGAATATGTTTGAAGATAAATGGGAATATGCCAAGAAGGTACATATTGGAATTATTTTAAAGAGGAGTAACGTGTTAATACAGCACCTGAGCAACACAAATCTAATGACACCTGGTTCTATCTGTTGTGACTTTAGAGATGCAGCCAAATTTACAAAATACATTAAAAGAGTTGGGCAAATACAGATAAAAGCCAGAGTGGATCTGTTATTATAAGGGAAGACAATGGGCATCTGAAAATCAATAGGATTTTAGTTGGAAGTTGCAATTAAACTGAAAAGTGTAAACACATTAAAATGGGTAAGAAAAAACCCCAGAGCATTCGTAAAGTTGATTTAATCAGTGCACGAATAGACATCAAGTAGCTTATACGATAGGCTACAAAACAGTCAATTGCACTGCAATCGGCTGGACACTCCCATTAAAAAGTCAGTCAGGAATACTCAACAGATCACTTTGAATCCCCTAAATCTCCATAACCGTGTTCTATCCGCAGTTTTACTGCAAGGCCACAACTTCAGAAACCAGAAATGTATTTTCTACTCATAAAACAAACATCTTAACTCAGTTATGTTAATAAATGTCAAACACACAAAGAAGACCTATATTGTAGCATTAAGTCAACATGCTCCATATTTATGATTCCCAGAGTTGTGGCATTGCTGTTGTAAAAGCCCCAACTGGTTGAATCTTTCCTTTTTTTATACCGATGGTGAAGTCAGGATCTAGAGAGGAAATCCGTACATATTCATTAAAAAGCCAATTAAGCTCAGGTCTTAGAACACAAGGAAAGGGTGGCAGGTAAAAAAAGAACACTTGTTTCGATGCAGTACTTAAATATATTTTAGGCCTGCTCACGGGACTACAAAGAGGGCACATTTCAAACTGGGGATCCCCCAAAGCATAATATGATAGTCATTCGCACAAAGGCTGCTCTGCCAGGCTGACAGATTTGTAGGACAGGTAGCAGCTTTCAGGGAGGAGCTTGTGTGGAGCCCATCTGTAGGAGTGCAGCAGCTGTGCTGGGACAGCAAACTCTTCTCTTTGTTAAGGACCAATAGGGGGGGCACTGACACAGAAAGAAGGAGACACACAAAAGAACAGCTTCCAGGGCACAGACACCACTGAGGGGGTCCTGTTGGAGGGGGATTCAGTGGTCATGGACACACATTGTAAGATCCAGACTTCCTGCACCAATTAAGCACAACGCTTTTAACTTGATTTAAAAACTTTTTTTTCCCCCTCTTAAAGATTATGCTTTTTGGCGTGTGGATTTTATTTATAATCAAATGGAGATTTTTTTTTTTCATTGTTAACCGTTTGGCTAATTATGACATAATTATGAAAAATATAAGTTGGTGTGGTTCTGCCTAGGCTAATTTCCCCCTTTGGATTGCATTAATTTTAGCTCCAGGGACCCCCTGCTTCCAGAGATAAATACCTCCACGAGTGCCCCCTGTACTGTCACCTCCAGGGGAAACAAAATGGAGGTTTTATAGCCACACCGTCCACAAGGAAGTAGAGGTGAGGCTGTGTTTCTTTGTTGTGTGTGTGTTTTCTGTGACTTTGTTTCCTCTGATTCCTGTGACGCTCTACCCCCTTTGACCGTCTGTCTCCTGTGATTCACTCTCTTTTCTGTGTTTTCTGTGACCCTGTCCTGTTGTAGGGGTGCCTCAGCAACTGAGCACTGTGGTTGGGGGTGCCCCGAGAGAGAAAAGGTTGAAAACCACTGAGTTACACAATAAGGAGTCAGAACTCCAACCCATTTTGTGTTTGATCCCAGTCATTCACTACAATGTTGCTGCCTTACCATGTGTGGTAAACCTATTTCATTTTACTATGGTTACATTACAGCAACTGTGGTTTGGTGACTAATTTCCTACAAAGTTGTTACTACCAATCAGCAGCCAAATAGTTGTTAAAAGCATTCACACTATTCTAGCACCAGAATTAGTTTCACACGAGCTAAATCCGTTCTCCTGTTTTTAGGGTGATGTTTGAAAGGTGTTGTTGCAAAGTATAGTAGAAGGAAAATTACAAAAAAGTGAAAGCACTCAGCTGTTATTGGTAGTGTTCCGGCTGTGTTTGTTTTAACATTGCTATGTGTTATACCAGAGCAACAGGCTGTTGCACACTTGTTGCACTACACAATTGGTTTTATTTCTCCAAATCAGAAAACCACCAAAGGATTTCACAACTAAAATGTGGTAATATTGTTCTGCATATGTGGTTCTGCACTTTAATCAATGATCCACACATCACATGCGGTGATATCTCTTTATATTTCTAACATTCTCCCTCCCTCCCCACTCCCCCACCCCCCCAAAAAAACCAATCAAAATATTAGCATTAATCATGTCATGACCAGAACTTAATTTCAAATAAAAAAACACAAAATAATGGTGTCCTGTGATTTACCTTTCTCACTTCATCAAGTACCATCTGAAATGACTTCTTGTCCATAATTGCTCTGCTGTGCAGCCTAAGCGGTGAGTTATTCTATTAAACCCCAAGCTGAAGGACGCTGCTAAAAGGACAGGCAAAGCTGATCTTGTTTTGCAATCCTTGGACAATGATCTTGAAGAGAAAATCTGATGAAGCACAACAAACCAATAATGATAGGGTGCTATTGCAAATGTCAAGAAGGAGATGAGGAACCCATGGCTGGGTAGGGTAGACTTGTCTGGCAGGACAAACACTGATCCCCTTTGTGTGCCAGGTTGCAAACGTGACTGTCAATGCACTTCTAGCCTATTTGATTCTTTAAGTCACCAGCACACAGACCATACTCATACTGGCGACGATAGCACTCTGCCACAGTGAGACGGATTAGGAGAGCCTTACAGTATTTGATACCGCAACCTCAAACTGAAAAAGAAACTGAGAAGAGACGGTTTTAAGAAATGAACAGGCTTCTGAGTAGTTTGGCAATCAGTGGATATACAGCTACATTATATGAAATCAACACAAAACCAAGAGCAAAAACGGTACTGTATTTGTAACCATGTATTATTTGTTTTACTCTGTGCCCAGGACATACTTGAAAACGAGAGGTAACTCTCAATGTATTACTTCCTGGTAAAATATTTTATAAATAAATAGAAAAACAGAAGATTAAAAAAAAAAAGATATAAAGCCCTTTACAGAGGCAATTCCTTATAAAATTAAAATTATGAATACTGTTAAACTTAATTGGGACAGTTGTGTCATACACTGCAGTGCTCAGTCTTTAAGCATTTAGAGATGCAGTTCTTCCACTGTCACACACATATTGGAGTTTGTATGAAAGGAAAACAAACTATATACACATTTCAATGCCTGTTTCTGATATGTTTAATAACTTTTTATATTCAGTTTTCATACCCTAAATCCAATGGGCAGAGTAACCACAATCACAAAACATCCAGTATATATTCTACTGTTGTAAGTGTCAGAATGTAATAACCATTTATAAGAGATGCCACACACACGCTTAAAGGACTATATTGTTGGAGATTTTTAGAGTGAAATTTGTTACCTGAAAATGGCAAAGACAACTTTTAAAAAATGCAATCAAATAATTGGTATTTCATCTTACATATACACAGAGAAATGTATCTTTTGAAAGACAAACTTGTATAGTGGAAATGACACTGACTGACAACGATAACACTTTTTAGCTTATGGGGTTTGTTTACTAAAGTGCAATAGCCATTAGGAATATGTATTTATTGTTGATGGCAATTTAAAGCGTTATTTTAAACCATACCCTCTATTAATGCAAAGAAAAGTTTGACAATAAGAAAAGGGGGGGGGGATTCAAACTGCTGCACAATTGGTCATATCCCATTATACAAACTTCACTTTGATACTTCCCAAATCTCACATTGAAATACTATTTATTTATTTTATTTATTTATAAAATATTTTACCAGGAAGTAATACATTGAGAGTTACCTCTCGTTTTCAAGTATGTCCTGGGCACAGAGTTAAGACAAATAATACATGTTTACAAATACAGTTACATAAATGAGCAGGATATATATTATATCAAAGACATTGCATGCACAGTTAAAGATAATATATATTATGGGCGTATGAAACAGTTACAGACATACAGTGGGCCAAACAGTTGTATGTGTATCAACAATTTTATATAAACAGAGAAAACAGCTTTTTCATGTAAGACATCACCAGATTTAACCAACTGTGCTCAAAAGAAATACATTTGTAAATGCTTCAAATTGTACAAAATGTTCTTATTGCTGATACATTGGATTTGCTGCTGCACTCTCTTGGTGACTGGAAGATATTTGTTATTTATATTTATATAAAAATATTACCAGGAAGTAATACATTGAGAGTTACCTCATTTTCAAGTATGTCCTGGGCATAGAGTTATAACAATACATGGTTACATTAAAAGAACAGGGTTATACAGTGTTGGAAAATTGGGTACAGGGGATAAAGGGCTGGTGAGTTTCAGACTGAAATATCCCCTAGTACTGTATATTTTGTTATATTGATTAGGCTGTATAATTCAAAATAGATTGTAATATTTTTATACATTTGATAAGAGAATTCATACACGCATTTTTATTTTATTTTAACCATTTCACCAAAGCGGCCTGGAAGGTCTCCCTATGTTAAACCTATGAGAGACAAGTGACACAAGATAAAGCCCCACTACTTGTTATTGGTTCTCTGTCTAAAGGCCACAGGTGACACAGGAAAAATACTTTAGTCACAAGACCAGCTCGTTATTTTTATTAAAACAAAATACATAAATATTCCTTAATAACAGCCACATACACTCACTGATCTGACCTGCCTGTGTATAAGGGACACGGCAATCCAGACGGAACAAGGGAGGGAACAAGTCTGAAACTTAAAATGACCTCAAACGAGGAAGATTTTAAAACACTATAAATAGTAGAAAACGTAACTAACAAGACACATTTACGGGATACATTGAATCAGCATCACATTGTCTCACAGGCCTGGAGATTCACACAAAGAAAAGATGAGTGCCCCCCACCTGCTCCTGATGGTCCAGCCCGCTCCTCTCTGAAGTGTTCAGCGGGGATGAGTGAGGGGAGTTTCATCCCTCACGGAAGGTTAATAGAATAGCTGTGTTACGCGGTATACACACGCATGCATGAAATACCGCCACACATACAGGATTAGAGCGTGATTTGTATGAATGCCCCACACAGGCCGTCAGTGATACATACAGTATAGTCACAATGTATCCTAAGCAGGACACACACAGCCCGGCAGTGATACACACAGTGTCCTAAGCAGGCGACACACACAGGAGAGCTTCCGGGGCACGCACAAAGCCCGGGGCTCCGACAGGGGGGGTCCCGCTGTACATACAAAGAAAGCGCTCAACACGGGCACATGGCTGAGAAGGGGGGTTCCGTTTCTCATTAAACTGTCTGCTGGGCGCCGGGCAGTATTTAATTAACCGGAAGGGGGTAAGCAGGGGAGCAACTGCAATGTGGCGGTAAAGAAACCTGACGTAAACATCCAGTGAAATGTGTTGCGGATTTGTGCCGTCCGTAGCTCTGCCCCACTTGGACCCCCACGTACAGGAAGTCGCTGTGCAGGGCGCAGTGTAATGATGAGATGCAGAGGTATACATCTTCATGTAATGCTAACCCACAGATAGAGGGACACGTTAACCAATGCTGTACTGGAGAGCTGCAAGGCATTGGGAGGAAATACTGTTAACCTTTCAATTCCCGAACCTCTGCACTAAAGTGATCGGCATTACTCTAATATGTACCACACCAGTGTTGTTCTACACAGCAAATATAGACTACAATATCCACGTCTTCATAAGAATTAAGGCGAGCACACGTTAAGCTGCTTATGGAAGAGCTTATACATGTTGTGTGATTAGTGGCAGCTTCTAGCCCCGTGTAGCAGGACTTCTGTGGCAGTTGGGGGTGGGGCAATTCACAGCAGCCTTGCTCATATAAACAAGTAGTGACAGTAATGTATGTGTGACTGGTCATGTGACTGCCAGGGCTTATCAGTCAGAGAGAGAGAGAGAGAGAGAGACATGAAGTTAAAGCCCAGCTTCTGGCTCTGTGGTGCCACAGCTGCAAGTCTGTTGCTGCTGTTTCACTGCTCTAGGTTCGGCGTAGAGGTGAGTTTGATAAACATCTTGTGACGCTACGAGGGGCTAATATGGAAAAGGGCAACGATAAGCACTGTGCCATTGTAAATGCATCTGCACCAAATTTAGACTAGTTACACCGAGGATTGGCAGGATTTTGATGTCAATTAAATTGGGAAAATAACCCAGCCAGATGTAGATTTTTTTTTTTTTTTTTTTATTTTTATATATCCCATATGTTTATCTGGTAACTCTCTTATTATAACCAGCACCTCAAAACACAAGAGGTGCAAAATATATTGACACTTACTTTGGAAAGCAGTGTTACAAATGGCGCTCTTACCTCAAAACTGTAAACAATAAATCCTCAAAATAGATAACCTATTCGAAAAATCAAAGTGAAAGTATATGTTATAAAGGGATTATCCCAAACAAGTGACAACTGGCATTTCACATTGTAAATTATAGAAAAATGCACAATGTAGTATTTTTTTTTTTAACATATTCTTTAATAGTCGAATACTGGTTGCAGCTCAAATCCACAAATACGGCACACCTGTGAGCACGTGACCTGCATAGGGGACAAGGGTTCATGCACAGCTCTCTAGCTGGCCCACTTTTCACCTCTACAAAGGTGAACAATATCTACCCTCAATCTGTCCCAATATACCATCTGTCACAAACACACTAGTGAGCCTGTGACTTAGATATGCAATCGGGGTTAATACACACGGCTACTCTAGCCAAGTCACCTTTCTCGAGGTACTTTCAATGAGTTGATATTAACCCCTTACTCAATTGCAATCATATCTATCTGCTGCCACCACACAAGAAATATGCAAAATGTGTAATTTAACTGCTAGGTCTCGTGTCCCTGTTTATTATACAAAAAATTATGCACTTAAAACACATCTGTTGTAGCAAATTGTGTCTGACAATGCAAATACTCTCTACAAAGCGTACAAACTATTAATTCAAGCCCCAAAGCATCACTTATTAAATGTTTTAATATATAAAAATACAGTGCTTTAGATCAGGAGAGCACAAACTTTTGAAGCTGTGCCCCCCTGACTGGCCTACCCCGGTCTCGCGCCCCCTCTCCTACCTGCCAGCTGCGTCAAATGACCCTCCGGGGTCACGTGATCCGCGGCATCATTTGGCGCTAGTGACGTCACATCACATGACCCTGCAGTGTCAAATGACGCTGCGTTGCCATGGAGACGCGTCTGAATCCCGGTAAGTGTTACAGACAAATCTCGCGTCCCCCAGGTGGCGCACCGCTGCTTTAGATTAATGAAAAATTATTACAAGAACATACAATTACAATAAATGCAGAATTGTTTCTTAAAATAACAGGATAAAACAGAAATCCCTATACAGTACATTACCATATGTCATGGGTTGTTTCCCAGAGAGATTGTTGAATTCTGATTTTCATAATACCTTGCTAAGAGTTATGTACTATTTCTTTTTGTCCCCATTGACCCAACATTAGCCCGCCTGCTAAATTGACGGTTTTACGCGTTAGAAAAAACCTGGCTCTAAAAAGATGTTAAAATGTGCCTAGACATATGAAATACCTCAGATCTTGATTTCTCTAGTACTTAGACACACATGAGTCATGGCAATAGATTCAGGGGAATTTGACGAATGTGACAAGACTATTTTTTACCGATGTGCTCCAAAAATTTGAGTGACAAATGGATATCTGTCCCTGGCTACCTTCTAAACCTCAAGTGAATAGAAAAAAGCTGTGTGTGCTGTGCACGCGCATAGTAAGTGAAACTTATTTGTGTGTTGTCAGCAACATATAAAGTAACAATAATATTATTACTGCTTAGAGCATGAGTAAATTTGATTGGCGGGGTAATGTTTATTGGGAGGTGTTCAGCGCATCAGTGTGCGTGCGTGTGTCAGTGTGCATGTATGTGTGTCAGTCTTGTGCGTGTGTGTGTGTGTGACGGGGGCTCTGTCTGAGTCTCCTGACTCTCTTCCCCCCCCCCTCCCCACCCCCCTGGGAGACGCGGCCGCACCGGGCCCGGAGACACACACATTCATACGTTACACACATACACACAGCTGGGGAGACAAACGCTGGGTTTGCGTGCACGCAGGACCCCGGACTCGGCGGCTGCTGGGCTGTACAGGTTGTCCTCGAGTGTGAGGAAGGTGTCGGCCGTGTCCAATGGGGACGGGATTCGGGGCCTAGCCGTGTTCATATCAGATATCAGGAACTGTGAGTACCCGGGTAATTAATGCGTGCCAGGGGGTAATTAATGCATGCCAGGGGGAAATTGTTGTGTAAAGGAAACCTGATATCAATGGCATAGGGCAATAGATGGGTGCGTGCAAGGCAGTGTAATAAGGCAGGGGTCAATTGCTGTGTGTGAAGGGGCAGATACAGAATACGAGGGGGGGAGAGAAGGTGAATGCGGCATATTACTGAGAATCATTAATTAGGGGGGCAATTATTGTGTGTGAGGTGGATGTTCAGGGGTCAGAAACTATTAAGGGGCAAATTGAGTATGCTGGTAGGGAAGTAATGCGGGCGAAGGGGCAATTTGTGTGACGGGGGCAATGGTTGTAATTAGCTGACACGTGTATAGTAGTTACTAATGTATAAGGGGCATTTATTTTGTACAGGCTGGGCGTATGTGAGGGGCAGATACTGTGCTTAGGAGGGCCCCCCCTCCGGCAGTGCTGCATGGGAAGCGGCATGCTCAAACCTCCCGCTTCCCGCGTTACTGGAGCAGGAACCGTGAGAGGCGACAGGGCACGTCGCTGGCTTATGCTGACAGCGCAGCGGGCATGTGGGGGGAATTGCCGGCCGTTAGGAGCGGCGTCGGCGGCCATATCGTCCCGGTTACCCTCCAGGATCAGCGGGACACAAGGAAGGGGAAGCGGAGGTAGAGAAGAGGGAGGAGAGAGGCCGAGCAGCGGCTCCTCCTCTCAAAGCCGGAGGACTTGCGGGGCTCCCGCCATCTTACTACACCCACACATTTCGTCTCCATCTCTCCAGTTTTGCCCCATCAGAATAGGTGCCACTAAAAAAGTTTCACTTCAAAAAAGGTGCAAACTTATACAGTATGTGGTAATAGATATGTGCAAGTCTAAATGGTGACTAATTAGGTCAGGTGCTGCCTAACCACCTGCGGTCTCCCAAACTGCAAATTACACAGAACTCAGAAAAAAAGTGTTAATGGTGCAAACTGAAAGTGAATGGAGTAACACAGTGATTAAAGTGAAATAACCCAGTGAATATATGGATAAAACACTTATCACATATGAACAGCAGCTCAATGGAACAGATCTTCAGAAGTGGATGCTCCTTGAAGAACCTCATACAATGAAGAAGTTTTTTGGACTTCTGAGGCCACCATATTTTCCTACTACTCCACCAGTAACTCGACCAGCTGAAGCCAGGCGACCTGAGAACGCTGTGAGTGAGAGAAGCAGACCAGGGAAGCCATGCATGTGAATGTGCAAAGATCAAGGAGTCTGTAGTAGGGTTGGAGTGCGCCTGAAGTCACACTCTGCTTTTTACCAGTGGAGAAATTGTGAGTTGTCCTTTTCCCCTCTGTGTTGTTTGTCTTTTCGGAGTATCGCATGCATTTGTGTTTTCTTCATTGTATGAGGTTCTTCAAGGAGCTTCCACTTCTGAGGATCCTAAACCTCAAGTGTCTGACCTTATTGCATTCATCTCCTTGAAATGCTTACACATGTGAACGTTCGAATTTAGAATAGAGGTAATCTCGTGATAACCGCATGTATAATAAATTCACTCTTTTGTGGAATACTTTCCTTGCTACCCCTCCCCCCCCCCCACACCCTGAACCTTTCAGAACCCTCCAGAGAATGCCTTTGAATGTAGCTTGTTTATAAAACTGTTAGGAGAGCCATCATTTAATCCCTTCTCTTTCAAAACAAATGCCCTCATCTCTAGATTCTATCAATCCGATACAACACATTTCACTTCTAGTGGTCCATCAGTGACAACCCTCCCCTCCCCCCCCCCCCACAAGCCCTCTTTGTAGATCTGCACAGACCAAAGAAGGATCTTGATCCATCATAAGCCCAATATATTGTATTTTTAAGAAAAACGGTAACCAGATTAACCCCTACAGCACTAGATTGATTAAAATACTTCATTTCTCCTGATATTATCATAACACCTCCCTCATAAAAATGAGCGAAGAGGCATGCTTACACTCCAGTCCTGCACTCAAACGAATACCACCTTCACCTTGGCATGATGAACCGTCCATATAATCCCAATCAGGGGTCCACGTCACAATTGGCTGTCTCTTTCCAGCTGTCTCTTCCTCGGACTGTCTCTTAGGGGTCCCCACGGCCTCCCACTTCTGTACAATCCCTGTCGGTCACCCTTCCTCAGTCCCCAGTGTGCATCAGTACCTGGAATTTTTCATTGCTTTCCTGAGCTTGTAGGATCCCAGCGGTCTCATATTAGGCAACCATCTTTCCAAGATCATTACCCAGTAACACATTAGCAGGAATATCATCAATTATTCCCAGCTCCCGCACACCTGGCCCAGTACCCCAATTCAAGTATTCCTTTGCCACCAATAAAACGTGGTGCGCCCCTCCATTTGCAGAGTTCTTCCAGGAATGATTTCCTCAGGTTGCACCAGTCCTGGCCACACAAGCATAAGTGTGGCACCGGAGTCTCTCAGTCCTTGGGTGAGTTTCTGACCCACCATGTCTGGCTGCAAGTGGGGGCACCTCTGCATTCTTGTGACCCAGATACCACACAAGCACCTACTGTAGGAGCACTCTTCCTTTCTGGGCAGTTGGTGCTGATAGGCCCCAAAACACCGATGGGTGTCCCGGTGTACCAACCAGCCCCTCCAGTAGGTGTAACAGGAGGTGGTCGTGGGGTTTCTTTACCCCGCTTCCATCCTGGGACCCCTTTTGGTACTGATGGATTCATCTTGGCCACATAGAAATCTGCAAGATGGCCAGCCTCTGTGGCTGATTTAGAAACTCGGTTCTTAACCCACTCTCTCACTTCGGTTGGACACAGGGTTACAATTGCTCATGAATTATGGGTTCAAATAATCCCGCAGAGCTTTCAATTTCCAGCCCACCAACCCACTGCTTGCACAAAGATGTCAGACCGCACCAGCACAAAAAAGCTGTCGGTACAACTGCACTGAAGGGCTCTGAACTTTTGTCTGTAGAATCCAGGGGTGATATTGAAATGGTGCAGCAACACTGCTTTGATGCCCCATAATCTTTGTCAAGGTGTGCAGGAAGATCAGAGAAGACATTCAGGACTCTTTCATTCAATTTGGGCATAAGATACAAAAGAAAAACAATAAAATACACAACAAATCTTAAAAGAATACTATATATAAGTGCATACGGTTATACAACCTAGAGGATGTTTGGACTGGGGCACTCCCTAGATTGTGTGGCTAACAAGTTATGACGCTTTAACTCTATTAAAAATAATAAAAATATGAATATGAAGTTGTGTTTGTGATGTAAAAAAGTATATAGAAATATATACTGGCCCTTTTTTGATGATTTTGTGTTTGCTGCTTGACCTTGAAGAAGGTAACCCCGTGTCCTTCTTAGCGTGGCAGTGGTGGTGTAAAGATGGTCAGCGCAAACCTCATGGACCTCACGATATTGATGGAACCGGATGGAGTTTAATAGAATAAAAAACGAATAAAAAAGGGGAATAAAACACAGTATTAGTGCATCATATCCACATGTGTGGGGGATGGGAGGGGGGGGGAGGGATAGGTGTGGAAGGAGGATACGCTGGAAGGGTTGGTGATGTTTTTCCACTATCTAATCAAAGAATACATAAATATATGGATTCAGTGACTCACACGGGCTTGTGTGGTGTCTCTCCCTCAACGCAGACTGTAGTGGGTTAATGCAGACTCATATAATGGAGTCTCAATACACATAAAACTCACACGGCCTAATGTGAGTTCTTGCCCTCAGAGGGTGGTGTCCTGTATGGATGGTGTCTGGTCGTCTCAGCAAAATATCCCCCGATAGGTGTGTGTGAGTGTCTCCTCTCCCCGTTTCCCAGAAGACCAAAAAGAATGTGTGCAAACCAGGGTTAACAATATAACAGGTCTTTATTTGGTAAACATGGAAGACATGAGCATAAAACATGCATACATGTTGTAAAAAGTATAAAACAATCTATGACACAATGAACTAGACAAAATGCAAAAGACAAAAACAAAAAGCACACTCACACTCTATAGCAAATTCTATGCCCAGCATCCGCCGCTTGGTACACTCCTGCACGGTCTCCTCCTCTGTTCTGGCTCCCACTGGCGCGTCCGGCAGTGGAACCGGAAGAGGGGATCTGTACCGGATGTCCTTCAGTGTGCTGGGTCCCTCTCTCAATGAGCTCCGGCAGGGAACAACGCATTTCGCAATAAGCTTCGTCAGGTTCCTATACAACCTAACTGTCCCTGCATCTGAGGTCTGCTCTCTTACCCAGAGAGAAAATGCAAAGTCCAGAAAGAAGACAGACCTAAAGTGCAAAACGGACAAAAAGACACAACATAGTGTAATCTGTATTGACAGGGATAGTCCCCACTTCAATGAATAAACTCACAGGAGGGTAGATGGTTCAAGCGTGTAACTGAAAATCCAACAGGTCACATAGATTGGCTGCTGGTCTTCTCTCTTATTAAATCGTAGTTAACACTCGATATGCAAAGGGCAGACATAGTATAATTCCATTTATTTATAAAAAATATGTTAATAACAAACGATGCACAGTGCATTAACAGATTTTGTAGATAAAAAAAGTGCGGATTAGAGTACACCTGACTGACTGACTTGCAACAGCGACTTGGTCTTCTCTTCTCTGCATTCCCTGGTGCTCCGGCTACCCAACACCTCTTTCTCCTCTGGTGTAGGATCTCGTCTCGCAAGAGATGTGAACTGGATCATCTGGACTCTCTCTCTCCAGTCACGGTGGTATGATCTCTCCCACATTCGCTGTCACTGTGAATCCCAGACACTTCCGCATCACTTCCATCACTTTGGATATGGTCAGCTGGGCTCTCTCCTGCGTGTGATCACGCTATGTATTTGTAACCATGTATCTGTCATCATAACTGTGCCCAGGACATACTTGAAAACGAGAGGTAACTCTCAATGTGTTACTTCCTGGTAAAACATTTTACAAATCAATATCTTTCTATGAATATGTATGGGGATTTTTACCTTTGTTACTATTACCAATTGCTTCCAGTTAGGAAACTGCGCTCTGGCCATCCTGGTTGAGAAAAGCCCGTTAAAGATCCTAATGCTGTCAAAGAATAACACACTCAAAGACTGTTCATTCTTAAGTGAAACTTTAAGAATCTTCTAGGTGGTGCTAAATATAAATACTCTACATATGATTGTCCTAAAACCATACCCTTCCCTTATAGTTTTTGTGTATTGCTGTAATAATGGGGTGCATTGCATAACATTTGATTTGAGGTTTGTTTCTTTACAGGTATTACAGGCAGCGACATTTTTTTATCCATGGAGATCCGTAAACCATCTTTACAAATTGGATGCCAGCTGGCCAAAAAATCCAGACCATTTTTCTGGTACAGCCTTTGGTGTTGCTGTAGATCCTCTGAATTCATTGGTTTATGTAGCACAGGTAAGCTATTTTTCTATTATCTTCTGCTAGTTTAAATTGAAAAAACAAAACGTGTGTGTGTGTGTGTGTGTGTGTGTGTATATATGTGTAATATATATATATATATATATATATATATATATATATCACACATATATACACACACACACACACACACACTCGGTTCTTAACCCACTCTCTCACTTCGGTTGGACACAGGGTTACAATTGCTCATGAATTATGGGTTCAAATAATCCCGCAGAGCTTTCAATTTCCAGCCCACCAACCCACTGCTTGCACAAAGATGTCAGACCGCACCAGCACAAAAAAGCGGTATCATCTATTTATTGATTATATACAGTGGTTGACAAATCACCAAAAAATCTACTCGCCACACAAAAAAATCTACTCGCCACCTAGTACCAAACGTGTGCTGCTTGGGCCAATATTTACTTGCCCGGGGGTTAAATCCACTCGCCCGGGGCGAGCAAATGTATAGGTTTTTCGAACACTGATTTTATATATATATATATATATAACAATATATATAAAGAAAGAGAGATACACATATATGTATGTGTATATATATATATATATATATATATATATATATATATATATATATATATACATATATGTGTATCTCTCTTTCTTTATATATATTTTTATATATATATATAATCAATAAATAGATGATACCGTTCTGTGGCTAACGAAAGGCTTTTATTTGTGCGAGCTTTCGAGATACACTGATCTCTTCTTCCGGCGATGTTACAATGAATGAATGAAGCAAGCAAAAGCTATACTATAAACAGTGTCTATTGGAATTTTATCTGTGCTGGTCCTTCCCCCGGTGTGGATGTGTTTTATGGCTGGAGGTGTCAAAAGGTTCCTGAAAGCAAGTGATGAAAGAGTGTATATGTGTATCAGTGTGAATTAACATGAGTGGAGAGCCCACAGTATATACAGTGCTTTACAAAAGGTGTGAGTGGAGTGGGAGCGGATATAAATGGTGTGCGTGGGTGTGGAAATGTGAGAGTTAGTAGCATAACTAAAAGTGTGTGTGGATACTATGTGGTCCCTATTGGTGTATAGGGATGGAAAAACAAGGAGTATAAGTATGTGTGAGAGACAGCTGTGTGTGCATACATATAGCACAGTATGTGCAGGCATGGCCTATAGCGCTCATGGGAAGAGAGTTCACTTGTGTCAGTAATGACTCATAAAATTTCGATCTCTGTTTAGGCCACTGCTAAGTGTCCCGAACAGTTGCATAAATTTGTATTCATGCAACCGTCTCTCTTTCGGTGTTTTAAGATTACCTTTGAGTATGGCAACCCTCAGATCGTTCATCTTATGGCCAGAGTCAGAGAAATGTTCGCCAACAGGACTGTCTCTTGTTCCGGGTGTGATGCTGTGGCGGTGCAGGTTCATTCTCTTGTTTAGCCCCTGCCCTGTCTCACCTATGTAGTAGCAGCCCCCTGGGCATTTCATGCACATGATGAGGTACACGACATTGCTGGAGGAACAGGTGAACCTTCCTCTGATTTTGTATTCCCGATTCCTGTGTGGTATTAGTATTGTGTCCGCTGTGTAGAGCATCGCGCAGGTTTTGCATCTTGGTCCTGGCATGGTTTTGTCCCGCATTCAGTTGTACTGCTGAATACTTTACTCCTCACCATAATATTCTTGAGATTATGGAGTTGTCTGTATGATAATAAGGGTGCTTCAGGGAAGACCTGTTGCAGTCTTGTATCTTCCTGGAGGATGGGTTGTAGTTTCCTGGCGATCTTGCGTAGGGCTCCTAGGTGTGGGTTATATGTGACCACCAAAGGTACCCTGTCGCTTGTCTCCTTCTGTTTGTATTCAAGGAGATAAATTATTGGTATTCTGGTGGCTTTGTGAATTTGCTGGTCTACAATTCTGTGGTTGTACCCACGGTTTATAAAGTCTGATCTCAAGGCTTTAATCCGCTGGTCTCTGTCTGCTGTGTCGGAGCATATCCGGTTGTATCGTATGGCTTGACTGTAGATGGTTGCATGTTTGGTGTGTGTCGGGTGGAAGCTGTTGTCCCTCAAATAGCTGGCTCTGTCTGTAGGTTTGCGGTATACAGAAGTCTGTAGTTGGTTGTTCTTTATAGTAATGGTGGTGTCTAGGAAATGTACTTCATCCGGAGAATGGGTGAGTTTGAGGTTGATGGTCGGGTGGAACGTATTGAAGTTGTCATAGAACTGTAGGAGGTCCTGTTCGCCAGAGGTCCAAATCAGGAGTATGTCATCGATGTAGCGAAGGTATGTAAGGGGTTTCAAGTGACAGGTGGAAAGAAAGTCACTTTCCAGTTTTGCGCAGAACAGATTGGCATACTGTGGCGCCATCCGAGTACACATAGCGGTCCCGGTTGTCTGGAGGTATGTGTCATTTCCAAATGTGAAGTAGTTTATGGGTCAGAATAAATTCGATGCATTTAGTCACTGTCTCTGTGAGTGGCTCCTGCGGTCCCAGAAAGTATCTGCAGGCTGAAATCCCATCCTCGTGGGGGATGTTTTTATAAAGTGACTCTACATCCATAGTTGCTAGTAGTGTTCCTGTTGGGAGTGGGCCAATGGCATTCAGTATGTTTAGCAGGTCGGTGGTATCCTGGATATAGCTGGGTGTGTTCCTGACAAGTGGTTTTAGAATGCCCTCCACCCAGCCAGAAATATTCTCGGTAAGTGTGCCAGATCTCTGTGTGTGTGTGTGTGTGTGTGTGTGTGTGTGTGTGTGTGTTTAAAATGGTTGTGAAGCAAAAAGTGGCAGCTCATTTGCATGTAATTTCTCAGAATTCCTTGCTGCAGTGGGTGTGCTGGGTGATAATGGTGAAAGGCGGGGTTGCAGACCTGCCTAAGACATGCAAATGAGCACACAGTGCCACTTTTTGCTTCAAAACCATTTTAAACATGGTTCCCTATAGGATGTGTGTGTATATATATATATATATATATATATATATATATATATATATATATATATATAATTTAATATAATTTACCCCCCCCCTCCTCTAAAACCTGGAAAACTGACAGAGCTGTCCCAATCTTTGAAAGTGGAGACAAAAACACTGTCTCAAACTACAGGCCAGTCTCTCTTCTCCCAATATTATCCAAAGTCATGGAGAACTGTGTTCACTCCCAATTAAGTGATTTATTATACCAATTCCAATCTGGCTTTTGCCACAAACACGCAACGGTAACTACCCTCCTAAAAGTTTGCAATGAGTTCCAGTGTGGAATGGAACTGGGACAATTTACAGGTGCAATATTCCTAGATTTTGCAAAGGCTTTTGATACTGTTGATCATGTTATCTTGCTAAACAAACTCCAGTGCTCTGGAATAGGGAAGCATGCTTTAAACTGGTTTCATTCCTACCTATCAGGTAGATCCCAACATGTGTCCATCTCGGGCACTACCTCCAACCCCTCCAACCTGCGGTGTCCCGCAAGGTTCTGTTCTGGGGCCCCTACTATTCTCAGTGTTAATTAATAATCTTCCTACAGCTTGTAAGGAAGCCTCAATACACATGTATGTGGATGACACAATCTTTCATGCACACAGCCATAGCCTCTCTGACCTTTAACACATACTTCAATCTGATTTTTTTGAGACTTGAAAATTGGATTTCCCAAAACAAACTGTTTTTAAATACTGACAAGACTGTAACAATTGTATTTGGGACCAAGACTACATTTCTAACCCTTTCAATTAAGGAGCTACAGATCAGAACCAACTCTAATACTATCATATCTCCTGTTAATAGTTCCACATATTTGGGCATATGGTTTGACTCCCATTTAATATTTGGGTTGCACATTGGCATAGGTATTGGATGTCACGGTATCAAACTAGGTGTACTATATAGGAACAAATCCTCCCTAAGTCTGCTGGTCAGAAAGCGTGTGGTACAGCAGGTGCTGATGCCAATTATAGACTATTGGGACATAGTATACGGCTCGGCTCCCCAAACTCACCTTGGCAAACTTGATACCCTCTACAACTCAATATGCCGCTTTGTCCTCCAATGCAATTACAACACACATCACTATGAAATGCTCAAACAACTGGATCAGGGCTGCACAACACGCGGCCCGCCTGGCCTCTCTGTGCGGCCCTCGATGAGATTTAAAAAAAAAAAAAAAAAACTTTGAAAAAAAAAAAAACTTTGAAAAAAAAATGGCGTCGATTCCCTGCGGTCCCGGCGCGCATGCGCTAGGCCCGCTCCGCCCCCCCCTTCCCTGCTCCCAACGTGGGGTGGAAGGGCAAGCAACTCTCAGCTCCTCTGCGGGCCCGCTCCCCCCCCCCTGCGATGGCCCCCCTTCAGCCCCCCTTCTTCCCCCCTCCTCTCCCTCCCCACTCCTCTCCTTCCCTGGTAAACCCTCGCGGCCGCATGCTGTTTGTGCCCTCTAGGAGCGCGCACCAAAAAACGCGTGCGCTTCCTGTAACCCCCCTAACCCCCCTTCCCGGCTCCACCAGGGGAACGCGCTCCACCAGTCGCCGCCATCCACCACCTCCTCTCCTCCTTTTGCCACCGTCGGCGGCAACAGAGTCTGCTACCGCCGCCAACATCATCTGGTAGGCATGGGGGATGCTGACTTGGGGGGGGGGGGTGCTGCCTTGGGGGGGGGGATGCTGCCTTGGGGGGGGGATGCTGCCTTGGGGGGGGGGGGTGCTGCCTTGGGGTGGGGGGATGCTGCCTTGGGGGGGGGGGATGCTGACTTGGGGTGGGGGATGCTGCCTTGGGGGAGGGGGGATGCTGCCTTGGGGTGGGGGATGCTGCCTTGGGGTGGGGGATGCTGCCTTGGGGTGGGGATGCTGCCTTGGGGGTGGGGATGCTGCCTTGGGGTGGGGATGCTGCCTTGGGGTGGGGATGCTGCCTTGGGGTGGGGATGCTGCCTTGGGGTGGGGGATGCTGCCTTGGGGTGGGGGATGCTGCCTTGGGGTGGGAGATGCTGCCTTGGGGTGGGGATGCTGACTTGATTTTAAATGTAATTTTGTTTCAAGAAAACATTGTAAAAAAATGTGTTATTTTGAATAATAGATGCTGTTTTACCCGTACGACGGACTCTGTTTTTCTTGTGAGGTGCAGGGGGGGGAGAGTGATGGGAGTGGCAGGGGGGGGGGAGAGTGATGGGAGTGGCAGGGGGGGGAGAGTGATGGGAGGTGCAGGGGGGGGAGAGTGATGGGAGGTGCAGGGGGGGGAGAGTGATTGAAGGTGCAGGGGGGGGAGAGTGATGGGAGGTGCAGGGGGGGAGAGTGATGGGAGGTGCAGGGGGGGAGAGTGATGGGAGGTGCAGGGGGGGAGAGTGATGGGAGGTGCAGGGGGGAGAGTGATGGGAGGTGCAGGGGGGAGAGTGATGGGAGGTGCAGGGGGGAGAGTGATGGGAGATGCTGGAGGAGAGACGATGATGATGATTTTACCCGTGCGGCCCAATTTTCTTTTCCTTGGAGCAGTTCGGCCCTCCGCACTTTACGAGTTGTGCAGGCCTGAACTAGATCCTTCTTTTACCATGCACCCCACAACTGGAACAGTCTACCAGAGACTCTCACTTCCGCCACCAGTCTGTCACGTGTGCTCACAACAAACTGGGCTAGATCGTGGGGCTGAGGTGGGGATGTATATAACTGCCACCCTACAACCATGGGCCAGGTCCGGAGTGCGTAGTCGGTGTCGTATAGCCGGGTCAGGGTATACGACACCGGGGTATGTTGGGTATGTCGTGGTACTTGCCGTGGTCCGGGGTTGGAGAGTGAAGATTAGTCGTTTATTCGAAAGCTGTGGTCGAGGAGAGAGCGGGGGTTCCAATGATGAGCCAAAGTCCTGGGGTACAGAAGAGACGGGTCCAGGTACTAGCAGGGGTCAAACACAGGTCAGGCAAGGCTAAAGGTAACACAGCAATGAAGAGCAAGCACGACAGAACAAAGTCTATGCTCAGTAATCAGTATAGGGCTGATTGAGTGTGTGTGATATATATATATATCTCAGAACCAATAGGAGCGTCCTAGGAAATGACGTCGGATGTATGTAGAGCAACGATAGGAGGAGGCAGGACAGGTGTGGTGTCACATTAATCTTGCAATCAGCCGGTGCTGTACGCGCTGGGGTCATGGGGCGCAACGCGGAATGTCCGTGTGGGCAAGGGGCTTTTCGGCCATGGCGCTGGAGTGCGTAGGCAAAGCCAGGAAGGCTCTGCTGCGGTGTGTGCGCACAAATAGGACAGCGCGTGCGTCCCTAGGCGCGAGCAGCAGGTGAGGTTTGCATGTGATCCTTACACAGTCTAAGTTCTTTCAAAACTAAAGCTCTCACATTTTAATCTGGTCTGTAACTGTTATATACGCCCATAATATATATTATATTTAACTGTGCATGCTACAGCAGCGGCAGCTCTTATTCGAGCAAATGCCGCTGGCTGTATGAGGCTGGGAAGCGGGTAGCCGCGGCGCGTGGCGGCGCACTGTGACGTCACGGTCACAAGCGCGCCCGGCTTCCCCGGCTTCCCCAGGCTTCCCCGACACCCCTGGAGTTCAAATCTAGGTAAGCGGGGGTGCGGGGAAGCAGAGGGGCAGAGTAGAAGCCGGGTTCGGGGTGTCTTTGGGGGGGTAATTGCACGCGATGTGGAGGGGGGGTGCGTGGGGGAAACGCGGCGGCGCGCGTTTCTGACTGGCGGCAGCTGGGGTAGATCCCGGCATGCCGCCGGCATTTACTTTAATAAAGTATGTCGCTACTGTATGTCTTGTATATAATGTATACCCTGTTCACTCATTGTAACTATAGTATGTATTTGTCATTATAACTCTGTGCCCAGGACATACTTGAAAATGAGAGGTAACTCTCAATGTATTGCTTCCTGGTAAAACATTTTATAAATAATACATACATTTAGGGAGATGTTATTGAAATGCTTTATCAGCTTCACTATGGTAGGTCACTTAACTCATGCAAGTTCCTTTTCAAGAATCTATTGGCCTCTAGCCTGAGCCATGAGTGCTATATTTTCAAAGCAGGGTGAAATGTACAATGAAGACGCTAACGTCACCTGTGCATACCTCTTGCAGAGAATCAGACCCAGTTAGTAGGGTTATGAATGATCATTTGATCCTAATTGCCTGTAACAAGTTAAGTTGGTAATGGCTTTGTAGCTGCTATCCTAAAATATTTTTGTTGGAGGGGAAATGGTGATAATTTGAATGTGAGCTCTAAAACTAGAACACAGCTGGGTCAATGTAGGACCGTGGTTCCCAACTTTTTTTTGTTAAGGATCCCTATGTGAAATTCTGAGGAACCCCCAACCCTCTCTAACAACGCGTCTGACATCAGATGCATTGTAAATTCTTCTGTATTTGGTACAATTATAAAATGATCTGAACATTGCAGGGAACCCTTTAAGGATGCCTGGGGAACGTAAAGGTTTCTAGGAACCCTGGTTGAAAAACACTGATCTACGAACTGGACCTGTAGTATAAAAAGAAGAGCTACTGTCTCTGTACGTTCTTCCTACCAACCAATTAGATTGTTAGCTCTTCGGTGCAGAGACTCCTTTTCCTAAATGTTACTTTATGTCTGAAGCACTTCTCCCCTTTATGTGTTCTTTATATTATTTGTTATTAATATGATTGTCACGTATATTACAGTTGTGAAGCGCTATGTACATTAATGGCGCTATATATATACATACATCTCTAGCAACACAAGTTATGCCCTCCTCCCCCATGGCCACAGATGGCTATACTGCTATCAAAATGCTACAACTTACAGAACGGGTATGTCTGATGAGGAAACACAGAGACACATATTTATCAAGGCATATGGTGCAATTCTGGGGCTCCAAAAATCACCATATGTACTTAAGGGGGAAAAAATTAATCCAATGCAAATCTGTGGGGTTTTTTTTGTTGCTGTTATTCATCTGCTGCAATTTAATTGCCCCACTTTTGCTTTCATACATATTCCCCTGAGACTCCAGGACTACTGCACCAGGCAAAATAGTTAATGAGCGAAATGGAACCAAAAACCAGAGGAAATAGTTATACTGTAATTTCATGTCAAACATATTACAAATGTAACTTCTCTCCATATTCTAGTTGCAGTCTCAATCTTTCATGAAACAGTGTCATTTTTTTTGTTTTTATTATAGAGAGGAGACAATGTATCCAAGGTACTCGTGTTTACAGAGGAAGGATATTTCAAAGAGCGCTGGGATACGAACACCATTGAGATGCCTCATGGTATATTTTCTGTCAGCACTGCAAAAGAGCAGTCAATATGGATAACAGACGTTGGGCAAGGCAAGTGCATTTAAATAGTCTCCCCTCCCACTAAAATGTGCTTACCAGAACCCTTCTTTTCCCACACACGACTTTGTTTTGTTGTTTTTTTTAAATTGGTAAAAAAATATATATAAAAAAAAAAGACACTGTGGTCAATAATAAAAAAGCATCGAACCCTGACCGTGCAGCTGGCGGACCAAGAAGCACCACCAGGGGACCTTGGCTTCAGTTAAGCCTTTAAAAATTCAAACAAGAAGGAACGCAATGAGGAGACTGGTAAGTATAAAAATCATTTATAAAATGTAACAAAATGTTAACTCGCATCAAGTAAAAAATACATCTGCACAGTTGAGCAACATCACAAGATGCAGAGCCTGGCTGGTATTCTTCCGACCTTCTAAGGCCGAGTCCATAGACGGACAGGACGCTGAGCCGTGCGGACGCTCAGCGCTGAGCCCCTGCATCCTCAATGAGGATGCCTTGAGAGGGGGCTCTCGCGAGCGTCCGCAGGCGTGTGGAGGCTTTGGAGTTTTCAGCCGAGCGCCAAGCTGTTTTTCAGCGCGCTGTCAGCTGAAAACATCCAATCAGCCTGAAGCAGCGTCAACGTCACGGCGCTGTGACGTCGGCGCCGTGACGTTGACGTCAGTGCGTCGCGGGCGATTGGTCCAGCGACGTCACTGCCCCGCCTCCAACCACCTCCCTTCGCGCACGCTGGCTCGCCTGCAAGTCCGTGGAATTGCGCTGACTAATGCAGACGAGCCTCAGCGTTACCGCGCCTCCGCTCTCCTCACTCCTCTATGGCCTGGGCCTAACACGGAATGTCCTGCAAACGAGCACAGCAGCTGATGGAGATGATGGCCCCTAACAGGACTGCCGAGTGAAGGCACTTGTGGTGATGTCACTGTGGGAGGGTGAAAACAGCCTCTACGTGTTTCGCATCATACGCTTCCTCAGGGGGCAGTCTCATGAAACCCATCAGGCAGCCATAAATAGGCAGCCAAATTCATTTTTGCTGTGATCCATGTTACTCTTTTTCTACTGAGCCAAATTCATAACACATGGTACAAATGAATAAATGGACAATGAACTCACAGAAACATTGTTGCAACTACCAAAACAAGGAGAGAGAGAGAGAGAGCTCTATCATTAAAGAAATGTAGCAATAAAACAATAACGACCTAATAGACATCAAATATAAATCAAATAGCTACAATAAAACAAAACTAATATAATAATAATAATATAATAAAAATATAGATAAGAAAAGAATAATAATGAAAATAAAATAATCACCCCAACAAAAAAACTCTTAAGTTTTAAAAACAAATCCAAATAGAAAACAAATCTCAAGCAGCGGGGATTGTTGCTTTAAGACTAAAATATTTTGGTACCAGAGGGGTATTCGAACCATTGCTCATTAGTCAATATAATGTGAAGCTGCTTCCCAGTGCTGGAGAAGAGATCAGCTCGATTTTTAAATCTTTGGCAAAGGGGAGCAGTTTCACAGCATATTGGATGAGGGCCCTTGTGAGTCATCCACTTTAACAGTGGTTCCCAACAACATGTTGTGTAAAACGGGCTGCAGGTGGGTGGGTGTGAAAAACGGGCTTTGTGAAAAACGGGCTGCAGGTGGGTGGGTGTGAAAAACGGGCTGCAGGTTTTGTGAAAAACGGGCTGCAGGTGGGTGGGAGAGAGAGTGTCCGTCTGTCTGAGAGAGAGTGTCCGTCTGTCTGAGAGAGAGTGTCCGTCTGTCTGTGTCTGACAGAGAGTGAGGTCAGAGAGAGTGAGGTCAGAGAGAGTGAGGTCAGAGAGAGTGAGGTCAGAGAGAGTGAGGTGAGAGTGAGAGAGTGAGGTCTGAGAGAGTGAGGTCTGAGAGAGTGAGGTCTGAGAGAGAGTGAGAGGTCTGAGAGAGAGTGAGAGGTCTGAGAGAGAGTGAGAGGTCTGAGAGAGAGTGAGAGGTCTGAGAGAGAGTGAGAGGTCTGAGAGAGAGGGAGAGGTCTGAGAGAGAGGGAGAGGTCTGAGAGAGAGAGGGAGAGGTCTGAGAGAGAGAGGGAGAGGTCTGAGAGAGAGAGGGAGAGGTCTGAGAGAGAGAGGGAGAGGTCTGAGAGAGAGAGGGAGAGGTCTGAGAGAGAGAGGGAGAGGTCTGAGAGAGAGAGGGAGAGGTCTGAGAGAGAGAGAGGGAGAGGTCTGAGAGAGAGAGAGGGAGAGGTCTGAGAGAGAGAGGGAGAGGTCTGAGAGAGAGAGAGAGAGAGGGAGAGGTCTGAGAGAGAGAGAGAGGGAGAGGTCTGAGAGAGAGAGAGGGAGAGGTCTGAGAGAGAGAGAGGGAGAGGTCTGAGAGAGAGAGAGGGAGAGGTCTGAGAGAGAGAGAGAGGGAGAGGTCTGAGAGAGAGAGAGGGAGAGGTCTGAGAGAGAGAGAGAGAGAGGTCTGAGAGAGAGAGAGAGAGAGGTCTGAGAGAGAGAGAGAGGGAGACGTCTGAGAGAGAGAGAGGGAGAGGTCTGAGAGAGAGGGAGAGGTCTGAGAGAGAGGGAGAGGTCTGAGAGAGAGAGAGGGAGACGTCTGAGAGAGAGAGAGGGAGACGTCTGAGAGAGAGAGAGGGAGACGTCTGAGAGAGAGAGAGAGGGAGAGGTCTGAGAGAGAGAGGGAGAGGTCTGAGAGAGAGAGGGAGAGGTCTGAGAGAGAGAGGGAGAGGTCTGAGGGAGAGGTCTGAGAGAGAGAGAGGGAGAGGTCTGAGAGAGAGAGAGGGAGAGGTCTGAGAGAGAGAGAGAGGGAGAGGTCTGAGAGAGAGAGAGAGAGGGAGAGGTCTGAGAGAGAGAGAGAGGGAGAGGTCTGAGAGAGAGGGAGAGGTCTGAGAGAGAGAGAGAGGGAGAGGTCTGAGAGAGAGAGAGAGAGAGAGAGAGACGTCTGAGAGAGAGGGAGACGTCTGAGAGAGAGAGAGGGAGACGTCTGAGAGAGAGAGAGGGAGACGTCTGAGAGAGAGGGAGACGTCTGAGAGAGAGAGAGGGAGACGTCTGAGAGATAGAGAGGGAGACGTCTGAGAGAGAGAGAGGGAGACGTCTGAGAGAGAGAGAGGGAGACGTCTGAGAGAGAGAGGGAGAGGTCTGAGAGAGAGAGAGGGAGAGGTCTGAGAGAGAGAGAGGGAGAGGTCTGAGAGAGAGAGAGGGAGAGAGAGGGAGACGTCTGAGAGAGAGAGAGGGAGAGGTCTGAGAGAGAGGGAGAGGTCTGAGAGAGAGGGAGAGGTCTGAGAGAGAGAGAGAGAGAGAGGGAGACGTCTGAGAGAGAGAGAGAGGGAGACGTCTGAGAGAGAGAGAGGGAGACGTCTGAGAGAGAGAGAGGGAGAGGTCTGAGAGAGAGGGAGAGGTCTGAGAGAGAGAGAGAGAGAGGGAGACGTCTGAGAGAGAGAGAGGGAGACGTCTGAGAGAGAGAGAGGGAGACGTCTGAGAGAGAGAGAGGGAGACGTCAGAGAGAGAGAGGGAGACGTCTGAGAGAGAGAGAGAGGGAGACGTCTGAGAGAGAGAGAGGGAGACGTCTGAGAGAGAGAGAGGGAGACGTCTAAGAGAGAGAGAGGGAGAGGGAGACGTCTGAGAGAGAGAGAGGGAGACGTCTGAGAGAGAGAGAGAGGGAGACGTCTAAGAGAGAGAGAGGGAGAGGGAGACGTCTGAGAGAGAGAGAGGGAGACGTCTGAGAGAGAGAGAGAGGGAGACGTCTGAGAGAGAGAGAGGGAGAGGTCTGAGAGAGAGAGATTGAGAGTGTGTTAGTGTCTGAGAGAGACACCAACTGCGCACTGCAACTGTTAGGTATGTATATACACCTTTGTTTTTACTTTGGGCGCCGCGGAAAAATCCTGATCGCCTTGGGGAGCCTTGAAAAAATTCTGATTGCTTTGGGGAGCCTTGAACCGAAAAAGTTTGGGAACCACTGCTCTAGCTGGTTTAAATGTGTTTCTAAACCCATAGCTGAACATGTAGGAGGTTTTCATTGGTTGAGGAAGTATGCTCAAACTAAATTATGTGTGTTGCTTTGAAGTTGATGGGAAAACCTAGAAATACCAGATCTATTAATAAATGTTTGGACAGGTCAACAATACTGATTAGGAAAAAAGCAGCTGCTTCCCCCAATGGGTCTGAATGTTAATTCAGGAAACACACGTTGTTTTTTTTTTTTTTTTTTTTTTGTTTTTTTTTACGTCTCTGATACTAATAAAAGAATGTTTGTTTATATCACGGTGTGAAGTAAATCTTTTTGTTTTTTCATTTCCCTCACTTCTTGCAATTTACTGTATCTGCACCTGGATAAACATCCTAGTATCTACTTCAAAATACAGTTTGATTCCTGTTCCACAGAAACAATTCTCTTAGGTAACACCACTGTAGATGTAAAGCATTGGGGGGAGGGGGAGTGACTTTGGAAGCTCCTGCTATAATTGACAGTACACCACCCATGCTACAGTGTAGTTTGGGGCCTTAAGTGCGCAGTCCCCATATGGGCTCAGGAAATAATTTTTACTTCTTGGGATCCGCCACTACAGATTTTTTGTGGCGAATCCCTCGGACACATCACGAACACCTGGGGGTTCCGGAAAACCCATGTTGGGAATCACTATACTATAGCATAGTATCTGGTAACATTTTTGTATGGGCTGAAGTTGTAGGTCAATGGTAAAATCACAAATTTTGAATCCAGTTGCAGAGGTTCTGCGCTCTTCCTCAAGGCATTTAAATGAAATGCCGGGGGACCACTCGAGACCTCTGCAGCTACATTTAATGTGGTTCAGAAGCTTGGTGTCGGCATGGCAACGGGGCGTCAAATGACGTCTCAGTTTGTTGAATGGATAGAGCTGCCACATTTTAAATGACTGCAAATTGCACACATCAAGATATCAAAAATGAAAAATTAGAGATATAAAACTCATGTCTGCTTTAAAAATGTGTTTTTGTTTTTTTTGTTTTTTTAGAAATAAGTGCCAAACTTGTTTAACTTCTTGCCCACATAAAGGAGGTATTGTATTAAAGTATCCAGGCATAGACAAATACAGGGCAAAACTTTAGCTAAAAACTGCACTAAGTGTATCATATACCCAACATCAATAGTGGGGAAGCTACTTGAGGGTTTATTACGGGATAATAGTAAGGAATACCTAATGGGAAAACAAAATTATTAGTAAAAGTCAGCATGGATTTATGAAGGATAGATCATGCCAAACTAACCTTCTTCATTTCTTTGAGGAGATAAGTAAGAATTTAGACCAGGGTAATGCAGTTGATGTGGTCTACTTAGATTTTGCAAAGGCATTTGATATTGTTCCACACGAGTATAATGTACAAAATAAAACAGATTGGACTCCGTAAAAATATTTTCACCTGGATTGAAAACTGGTTGAAGGTTAGACGAGTTGTCGTAAATAGAACTATTTCAGGTTGGACTAAAGTTGGGAGAGGAGTAGCTCAGGGATCGGTACTGGAACCCATGCTTTTAAACTTTTTTGTTAATGACCTTCAGGTTGGCAGTGACAGCAAAGTCTCCATCTTTGCTGATGATACTAAATTGTGTACAGTAGTAGAATCAGAGCAGGGTGTAATTGCTCTCCAGAAGGACTTGGATAGGCTGAAAACTTAGGCAAGAAAATGACAGATGAGGTTTAATACAGATAAATGTAATGTTATGCCGTTGGGAAGCAAGAATAAACAGGCAATTTACTAATTAAATGGGGATAGATTAGGACAGGGAAGCGCAATCTTTTTTCCCTGTGCCCCCCTGCCGACTCTTCCCCCCCCTCTCCGTGCCCCTCTTATCTTGGCGTCACATGACGGCGTTGCCATGGCATCGCGTCTCCAGGAGCAAGGTAAGTGCAGTTTACAGAGACCTTCGCCGCTTCCCTGGCACTTCATTTAAATGCCTTCGGGAAGCGCGCGGGGATCTGTAAACCCCGCACCCCCGCAGACAATCTGGGCACGCCTCCCAGTTTGCGCACTGCTGGATTAGGAGAATCCTTGATGGAGAAGGATTTAGAACTGCTTGTAGACAGTAGTCTTAGCAATAGTGCACAATGTCATGCAGTAGCTGCAAAGGCAAACAAGATCTTCTCTTGCATTAAACAGGGAATGGATGGAAGAGAAGTAAACATAATTGCGCCCCTCTTTAATGCATTAGTACGACCACACCTTGAGTACAATTTTGGGCACCACTCGATTTTAAAAAATTCATTATGGAACTAAAAAATGTGCAGAGAAGAGCCACCAAATTAATAAATGGGATGGTCAATCTGATTTTATGAGAGGCTAGCTAAATTAGATGTGAAAGGAGATTTCCCCAGCAACAAAGCAAATGGTTATTTACAGTTAGGGTAGTTAAAATGTGGAATTCACTACCCATGGAGACTGTGATGGCAGATACAATAGATTTGTTCAAAAAAAGGTTGGACATCTTTTTAGAAAGGAAAGGTATACAGGGATATGCCTAATAAGTTAATATGGGAAGGATTTTGATCCAGGGAGTAATCTTATTATCAATATTTGGAGTCAGGAAGGAATTTATTTTTTCCCTTATGAGATTGAGATTTCACTAGGTTTTTCTGTTGCCTTCCTCTGGATCAATACTGTACGTGCAAATATAGGATAAAGTATGTAGTCTAAGTTAAGCATAGGTTGAACTTGATGGATACACGTCTTTTTTTCAACCTCATCTACTTTGTAACTGTGGCACTGTGTAACTACAGTATGTCACTATTTATGGGACCTTTTACTGTGCTGAATCTGGTGCTGTTGATTTGCCACAGTTTTTGCAGTAAGGAGACTTTGACACATAACCCAAAAGTCTCTTCCTCTCAACTGGATAATGTAAATATTTGCTCTATTCGTAGACATAGATATGGAAATTAGTTGTCTTTAAGTCGCTGTTTTCATGACCAAAATTGAAATAATTAGTACTTGAGTCAACTAATTTATAACCAGTACTTTGCTGAGTAGGAAAAGCTATTCGTTTTTGTTGTGGGTGTGTGACCATTTTTGTGTATTTTACAGCTTTATCCTGTACAATTTGAGGGATTTTCACATTTTTTATCTACTATACAAATTGTGTGTTTTTGATTCTCTACTTGGTTTGTTACAGCAATTTAACGACAAACTCTTGAAATCTATACTTCATTTACAGAAGAGTATGGGCACACCGTAAAACAGTATTCACCTTCTGGAACTCTTCTTAAAGTGCTTGGCACAGCAGGTAGAGCAGGTTCAAGTTTCAATCCACTTCAATTTGATCAACCCGCAGAAATATTTGTTGAAAAGACTGGTGACGTGTATATTGTGGATGGAGATGGTGGACTCAATAACAGACTTCTCAAGCTCACTAAAGGTAAACATTTTATTGTCTTAACTGGTAACTAAAGATTGTCAAATCAACAATACTTGAACAAAACGATTCTTCATTTTAAATCGACCATGTTTATCATTACTGTAGGGAAGTACTGAGAACAAAGCTTTTGCTATTTACAAATGGGCACTCATTGAGTGAGTTAAAATGCAATGAAGCAAGATTATTGCATTAGTAGAAAATGTAATTCAATACATTGTTACCATCAGCTCAAAATATAAAGATACCTATTCTCAAGGCTGCCTTCATTGGTTTAACTGGCAAAGTGTGCAAATGTTTTGGGTGTTTTTTCTCGTTCAGGTTTACATCAATCGAATAACCACCAATGTCTCACATAATTAGCATAGCAGGAAATAGGTTATTACTATTATCATGTATTTAACAGATGCTAACATACACAGTACTATGGGTGTGAGTAACAATAACGTAATGGTACAACACAAAAGTGATCCCTGGCCCAAACAGTTTATCTTCAAAATTCTAGATGAAAAGTAAACAAAATATATATTTTTCCAACCTTCCATATAATAACAAAAAAGGTATTGTATTGTGTTTTTTCTTGGAAGAGAGGAAGTAGTAGAAATCACCTGTAGATGTGTGTTTGTTTTGTGGCAGATTTTCTGGATCTGTCTTTGCACGGATGGTTATAAACGTAATCTAAAAATATATTCTATCATTACAAAAAAAAAAACTAACACGGCCTTGCAGAAGGTGTATTACCAAGGTTCATCAGTTAACATTGGCCTCTTGCGCTGTTTTAGTTCTAACACTTTTCTGATGGGCAAATGAGATTTAGGTTTGGCAAAACAAAAACAAATAAATCCAATTTTGTTAAATCCTATTTAAAAAAAAAAAAAAAAGTGTTGAGTGAAAGCATGGTTTTTCTGCTCTTCTACAAGAAAATTGATGGATTAGAGCTTGCTGGACATTGTAATTGAGCTGTCATAACCACATCACTGCTTTCAACTGTTTGAGATATTTAATAGAAACAGTTGAAGTTT
The DNA here is from genome assembly GCF_040206685.1 of Ascaphus truei. Lineage (NCBI taxonomy): Eukaryota > Metazoa > Chordata > Amphibia > Anura > Ascaphidae > Ascaphus > Ascaphus truei. Next base: position 358,634,157 of record NC_134485.1, on the reverse strand, counting down.
AGAATAAAATATATTTTAAATGTATCGTTCTACAAAGGGACAGTACAGGTAATCTTCCTTTTGTATGACCATTCAAAGTGAAAAACATTAAATATTTACAGTAGTCAAGAAAATAGTCTTGTATCCAAATCACTTTGGTACTTAACACATTTCCTTTTTGTTAATAAATTCATAAAACAAGACAGAATTCTATTAAAAGTTGTGTTTTAGGAAAGTAGTCAAAATTACTGTTTGCATAGTGCTCAATGTGCCACAATTAGACAACATCTAGACAGCTTTATTACAATCCACATTGAGAAAAACAAACACACACATTTTTGCATGCTAATATTTTTTTAGGTCCCATGCCCAAATATGAACATAGGGCAACAACTCATGAAAGTTCAACTTGTTTTGAAATAAATAGTACTGTATATGGTTTTTAACGATGCTTTACAAACTCGCACCAAAATGATTGATATAACGGTTACTGCATGTATGTGATAAAAAAGAGTCCCAATATATTTTTTAATTTGTAGTTCTGCCTTTAATTATCTTAGATTTCTGGCTTCTATGGACATTTGGAGGTAATGGCACAAATCCTGGACAGTTCTACATCCCACACAGTGTATTTGTGGATTCTATTGGACGGGTAAGAGATTGTATTTCTACAATGCTTTTTTTAGTAGTGATGTTTTTGCATAGATCATTTGTATTAAACACAAGGATTTCTATAACTGAAAAGGATCGTCTCTTTTCGGTAGATTTTGGGGGGCTAATCTTGAACTTTTAATGAAAAGGCCCCATGGTATATATGTGTGTGTGTGTGTGTGTGTGTGTGTGTGTGTGTGTGGTTTTTTTTTTGTTTGTTTTTTTTAATCCGTTCTGTACTATGAGACAATACTTGTAGCATTTTTTTGTTCTTCAAAACAACTCTGAATTACATTTTTAGTGTAACAAGCATTTTTTGTTTCTATAGCATCCATCAATAGGATCTATTTGCGCTCCCGAACCCCTTTTTCTGATATTGCTACCATGATCACTGTCGGATGACTGCAGAAAAGGTGCGAATGGAGATCCTGTTAGAGTATCCAACACTAATAGTAAATCCCAGGAGGGAACAGCATCTCTGAATCGTAGTCTAGTTTTATGCATCGCCTGGAGAAAAAAAAATGCATAACTAGATCCACTGTGGCCGTTGTCTTTCTAGTAGTACAGAAAGTGTGGTTACCTGTACCTTTTAGAGAACTGATATGAAGTCCCATCTCCAGAGCTGATTGTAAAAATTCTAGGACTGATGATATCAGTGGGCTTAAAAAAAATCAACAGTCAGTTGCTTGCACCACTCACAAAACGTTCCATATTCTGTAATATACCCTTGCTTTTCTTGCTGCCATCAGGGTTTGTATAACTTTTGGAGATGACTCATTTTTTGTGCAGCAGGCGCCACTCAATTGACAAGCTATCAAAGCCAAACTCTGTGGGTTGGCTTGCTGAATCGGACCCTGAGACCGGTCTGGTGAAACTGGTAATCGCCACGGATGATCCTCTAGCATGTTGACCAGTTGTGGGAAACGAGTTCTGCATGGCCAACATGGTATTATCGCCACAACCTCTGCTTTGTTTCATCTTATTTTCTTGTGGGCCCTTGTATTACAGTTATTGGAAGGAATATATAAGATAGTAAACCCTAGTCGAAGGAGAAGGTGTCTATGTAAGCCTCTTATGGATGGAATGCTTTCACACTCCTCTATACAGGTCAGGCCATGACATCTATTTGAAGACCTAATTGAGCAATGATATCTGCTAGTGCCCATTATCTTGGGGATATTGTCCTTCTACTAAGGAAGTCTACTCTCAAATTGCATTACACTGGAAAGTCCACTGCGGTCACTCTTCCCTTTTTTTTTTGTAAATTATTTTTTATTTATGTTTTGAAAAACTTGGAAAGGATACAGAAAATAAAAAGGGGAGGGAGAAGGGAGTACCACAAAATATAACAACGTCCTAGAATAAATTGTCGGGCAATAACAACAACCCACATCGTACCATAGTCTGTTATCTACTAGAGATTTAATCTCTCTACCCAATCCTATTCACAGACTCTTCCTTGTATTCCAGGGCTCCCATAACTTGTGGAAGTTTCTAGATTTATATCTTTAAAATGCTGTTAATCTCTCCATTGTTTGAACCTCATTTACTCTCTGAATAATCTCTCCTGGATGGGGGTTGGGTTTTTTCCAAGCCTCTGCGATTGAACGTCTTGTCGTGGTCAGAATGTGTAATAATAATTTACTTGTATTTCGGTTTATATTTTCCAAAGTCTTCTCAAGAACCATTGTAAGTGGGTCCAGAGGAATCCTTATCTCAATCATTTTCTCCTATCAAATTTCATACCATTACCCAAAACCTCTGTATTTTTCGGCCATATCTACCACAATTCCATATCCTCTCAAACAGAGATTAGTGGCCACAGGGAATATCTTCTTCAGCCTTCGGGGAGTAAGATATCATCGAAAGATAATTTTATATATATTTTCTTTTGTTATTGTGCATATGGATGTATTTATTGCGTTATCCCAAATATCTTCCAAGTTCTCCCATGTGATCACTATCTGGAGATCGTTAGCCCATTGTACCATATAACCATGGATGTAGGAGACGTTTACACCCAGAGGGGAAAGATCCTGGTATAGAATTGAAATAAGCCCCCTTTGCTAGTTACCATTTCTACATAGCTCTTCAAATACAGTGATATCTGTGACAGTCCCACCTGGGGACCGCTGCTTTACATCATGACAAACGTGTAGAAATCTAAAAAAAGCAAAAATAAGATACACCGCTCACCTATTAGTATCCTAATGTTAATGGAACTTAAATGAAATGCACGGTGCATAAGGAGTAATAACAAATTGCACAAAATCGATCCGAAGGGATCCCAAGTACCCCAATTATTGCACTCTATACATAGTAGATTGATAGTTAGGACTCTAATAGTCCTTCATATAATGTCTGATTGGCGATCATAATAGATCACAGTGGACCAGCTATTTTAATAAGACCAAAAAATAACAACTTTAATACATCCAAAAATTACAATATACACAATCAAAATATCTACAATAGAAAGTTTTTATTAAAATTCCTCTTAGTGTCGTGGTGATGGAAACAAAGCTACTCGGCTATTACACCCATATACATACAGCACGCAGTTAGGATAAATAGTACAGTGTTGCCTCAGTGTGAGGAAAGCAAACACCCGCTATAGACAAATGATCTCTCCTAAAGCACTAGTGTATATACTTGAAGAAAAAATGTATCCCTACTTCATTCTCTCGTCATTCTTACTCATTCATATTACATTTTTTCTGGGTCCTAGATGTATCCAGACACCATCCAGTCTCCTAGCTCCACTTCTGCAATCAGCAAATTCAGAGATTCCATCCTGAACTTCTGTATCTGAATATACTCCTTGTCCTCTCTGATTTCCAGCAATGTATCCTCTGCTTTGTTTGAGGGCTAATGCAGCCTCCTTGCTTCTTGGTATGTCAGAAATCTGGTCTTTCCCAGAAACTTACTGAATTCCATAAAATAGCCTCTGAAAATATATACTGAGAACCAGGAGCCCGTAACTGATTGAGCCAAAGTTTTCTAAAATATTGCAGTCTTCCCCTAACTATTGACGGTTGAGCCCTCATCTCATGCCAACCTGCCTGTGCTTCGATACGAAGCACCACGACCTCTTGTGTTATGAAAAAGATATCTGATCGTAAAGGCAAGTCTTTCTTTCTGGCCTATTGGGATTGTGAATCTTCTCTCCTCCTTTCCTGGGGCAAAAATATACTTTTGTCTTCAGAAGTCTTCTCGATGATGGTGTCTGATTTTTGACGAAAAAGTAGATGACTTTCAAAGAGGAGTAAACATAATTGGCATGAAGGCTCTTCTGACCGATATGGAAAAGGCGCATAAATCTGGCTGTCAACCTTACGGAAGAAAGCGATGCTTCTGAAATGAATTATGTGGACAATTTTAATTCTGACATAGCATTCATAATTGAAGATCACTTGATGTTCTTCAACCTTTGTGATCCACAATTTTACTGCTCGTGAAATTTAAGTTATCATATACTGATGGTCTACAAGTTGCCCCTGTCGCAACAAATGCTATTCTTAGTGTGCTCTCCATATGCCTGTCCATAGCATTGCTAAAGAAAGCGGTGTCATTTACAGGTATTGTCGACCTAGCAAATCTGGCTATTGCTGCATCCACCTCTGTTGGGGATAGTTCCACATCCTTGTCACCAAAGCGATACAATTGTGTATATTTCATAGAATTAGATAAAAATAAAAATAAATTAATCTGGAGGCATCCACTCCTTAATGATGTTCCTGATGACCTCGTGCGCCATAAAGTTTTTGGGCTTTCTTTGCAATCCTTTCAGCATACAATCTTTAGGGTCGAGAGCCTGACCTTGATCCTCAATCTTCAAAAGTTTTCACACGGCTTTGATCAGAGGTTCCACTAGATTGAGGTCAAAGGATGTAGGGTCCTCTGGTCATTACCTTATCTGCTTATGACCTTTAGATTGTGATGAGGAAGCTTTGTGTAAATGCAACCTTAATCCAGGACAGGAAATCCGCCGTAATCTCAGTTGGTTCTTTAGATACATCCTTCAGGCAGTCTTCAGAGATTCCCCCCCTCTTCCCGCCTCCCCCCCGCCCAGTGCAGATTTGTCACCTGCTGAACATTATTTGGTCTTTCTTGTAACCAGACTTGAAACCCCCTTCTTCAAGTTGAATACCTGGAGTAATCATATAGAGATCCTGAGCTAAAGCCTTCTCTCTTTTTACATAAAAATAAAAGAGGGAGAGGCAGTGCAAGGGAGACGTTGAGTGTGTCATTACCCATGCAGGAAGAACGTCTCGAATGGGCAACAGAGGTGATATTGGCAACAAAGCCTGAATAGGCTTCCAAGACCAGCAAAATCTGTGGCGTGTGAGTGTCAGAGCTTCAGAGGGAGAAAGAGGTGGAGAACTCCCCTGGATGGACTGCAAGAAATGCAGTCGATTTTTAAGCCCAAATGTAGAAAGAGGGGCAAGAGGGGAAATAAATCTACCTCAGCTAGTAGGACAGAATAAGAACCGGAAAGGAGAAGTGTGGCTATTTATAGGGCCTCCTATAGGTATAAAAAAAAAAAAAAAAAATCTATCTCGGCTGAAGGATATGACCTGGCCGTTGGTGCACACTGCCATGGAACAACTATGAAAAATATTTTTGATTTCAACTTTTAGAAAAATTGAGTATAAACAATGTAGAGACCTACATGAAATTTTCTGTACTAGTGTGTGTAAAGTGTGTGTGTGTGTGTGTGTGTGTGTGTGTGTGTGTGTGTGTGTGTGTGTGTGTGTGTGTGTGTGTGTGTGTGTGTGTGCTATAATTCTAAGTTGGATTCCGTCTGTTTGTTTGTATGTCCGAAATCTCAGAAACGGCACCACGTAGCACAACAAAACTTTCACTGTACATTCTGCTGCGGATTTGTAGGTCAACGCAACTATTTTGAGCTTCCAAAGTGACTCACCTCCCAAATTATGGACATTCAAAGTTTCCCTCAGCTGTCCAGCAAATCTGTTAGAGCAGGAGCAGGGGGGGCGTGACTACTAAGGGCGGGGGCGTGTCCGTGCCTGGATCGGGGCTTTGTGTGTGTCTCTGTGTCTGTGATGTGAGATGTGCCAGGGGGCGGGGAGGGAGTGGACATGTGCCAGCTACCTGGGGGAGATGTGCCAGCTAGCGGGGGGAGATGTGCCGGAAGCGGGGAGAGATGTACCCACAGAGGGGGCGGGAAAATGTGCCGCCAGCGACAGCTGATGTGCCGGCAGCGAGGGGACATGCCACAGCAGCGCAGGGAGATGTGCCGCCAGCAGGGGGTGGGGGGGCAGGGAACATGACTGGTAGCAAGGGGAGACACACACAGACAGAGACAAATCTCACCCCGCACTATATCCAGCAACGAAGGGGAGGGTATGTTTTGGGTCATTGTTCATCTGTAAAGTGAAGCGCCGTACAATCAACTTCGCTGAATTTGGCTGAATCTGAGCAGACAATATATCCCTGTACACTTCAGAATTCATCCGGCTGCTTCTGTCTTATGTCACATTATCAATTAAAACTAGTGACCCAGTTCCATTGTAAGCCATGCATGCCCATGCCATCACACTGCCTCCACCGTGTTTACAGATGATGTGGTATGCTTCGGATCATGAGCAGTTCCAAGCCTTCTCCATACTTTTTTTCTTCCCATCATTCTGGTACAGGTTGATCTTAGTTTAATCTGTCCAAAGAATGCTGTTCCAGAACTGGGCTGGCTTTTTTAGATATTGTTTGGCAAAGTCTAATGTGGCCTTTCTATTCTTGAGGGTTATGAATGGTTTGCACCTTGGTGAACCCTCTGTATTTGCTCTCGTGAAGTCTTCTCTTTATGGTAGACTTGGATAATGATATGCCTACCTCCTGGAGAGTGTTCTTCACTTGGCTGGATGTTGTGAATGGGGTTTTTCTTTACCATGGAAAGGATCCTACAATCATCCACCACTGTTGTCTTCCGTTGACGTCCAGGCCTTTTTGTGTTGCAGAGCTCACCAGTGCGTTTTTTTTTCCCTCTGAGAATGTACCAAACGGTTGATTTGGCCACACCTAAATGTTCCTGCTATCTCTCTGTTTTTTTTTTTTGCAGCCTAAGGATGCCCCGTTTCACTTGCATTGAGAGCTCCTTTTGACCGCATGTTGTGGGTTCACAGCAACAGCTTCCAAATGTGAATGCCACACCTGGAATCGACTCCAGACCTTTTACCTGCTATATTCAATAATGCACTTCAAATAAAATAAAAAATATAAAAAAATGGTCAATGTACCAAGGGTCTGACTAATTGCAGTGTGTTACAGATGTAAATTATAAAACAAATTCACAACAAAGTATCAAAAGTGGTCTTAGATGCGTATACTGGTGCTACAGTTCCTGATTTGATTATGAAATAACTAAGGAATAGCCCACACCTGTCCATGAAACAGCTTTTGCGTCAATTGTCTAATTACTTTTGGTCCCTTGAAAATGAGGGGGCTACATATTAAAAAGATGTAATTCCTAAACCCTTCTTCGAATTTGGATGTGGATACCCTCAAATTAAAGCTGATAGACTGCACTTTAAGACCATATTAATTGTTTAACTGTAATTTTAATTTATTTTGGTACACAGCCGAAATAACAAAACTTGTATAAGTGTCCAATTATTTCCGGACCTATTATACAGACTTAGAATTATAGTGTGTGTGTGTGTGTGTGTATATGTATGTATGTATGTATGTATGTATGTATGTATGTATGTATGTATATATATATATATATATATATATATATATATATATATATATATATATATATATATATATGTGTGTGTGTGTATATATAGTATATTCTCATATGAACAGAGGTTTTTCCCCATTTTTGAACATTCCATTTCACTTACAGAATGTGTGAAAAGTTTTTTTTCTTTCTGTTTTTGCTTCAATAGGTTTGGGTGGCAGACCGAGGTAATAAAAGGATACAGGTGTTTGATAAAATCTCAGGGGAATGGATAGGATCGTGGAGCACCTGTTTCTCAGAAGACGGCCCATATTCGGTCAGGTACTGTATGAATGCATGTTAAAGCGAAAATGCTGTATATCTTAAGGCAAGCAATAAAAAATAATATTTACTGGACTCTAAAAAGCCACTTTTCTGAAAAGCCCTGATTTTAGTCGTAGGATTTAAAAGTTTTTGATGAGCCACCCATGGTTCTCATCTCTGCAAAGCACTGTAGAAAATCCGCTGTCATTTGGTAGAAATGGCCAAAGTTAATGATACTTGTCTAACATACTTTAGATGATCAGACATGGAGATGAAGCCATACACTGATTTATGTATCATTATCCCTCAGCTTCAAAACTCCAGGGAAAAATATTACACGCTTTGTCAAAGAAATTACGTTGCATTCATTGGCGTTTGCTACAGATGCCTTCAGATTTTGATTTATACTTTTTTGGAGATCTTAAATATTAATCTAGTTTTATATTTTAGAAAATGTATTTCTAAAGCGATAACCATGCTTTAATGCGGGGGGCGCGACATTTCCAGAGGCTCTGCGCTTCACCGAAGGCATTTAAATTAAATGCTGGGGGAACGCGCAAGGCCTCTGTAAATGTACTTACCTTGGCTTCCAGCGATGCATCTCCATGGCATGCTGCTCAACGCCTTCACCTTTTTATCGGGTAATGTGACAGTTCCAGACGTTTTCGTCGGCTAATACCAATTGAAGTCACGGGATTGTCGGCCAGAAAACATCCCAAACTACTGCTTTTGGGCTATATAGAATTGGTTATTTAACCCTTCAGGTGCCCCAAGATGTAGTCACTAAGGAGTGCTTATTTTTCAGCTTGGATCAAATCGTGCATTCCCCGGAGCACAAGACGCGATCTGCAGTGAAGGGAAATGGTAGAGGACTCCTCTTCCATTTCTGGATTAAGGGCCATTGTAACATGACCATGATTTGCTGGAGGGGCTGTGGCGCTCTCGTGTTGCAGCCCCTTCAGCACTCAAAGGGTTAAAAGAAAAACTGTTGGCAGACAAGACTGATTAGTAATATAAATGTATCTGTGAATGTGTTTTGGAAGGGATGACTGCTTTAAACACTGTGTGAGCCTCTGTTCGTTAATAATGCTTATAGATCTCAAATCTGTAAAAGCAACTAACTTTTTTTTTTTGTAATTTATTTTTATTAAACGTGTGATCCTCTAGAGATCCATCATGTACTCAAAGCCACAATTCTTGTTTTCCACTCAACTCTCCTTTGCCCACCCACACCAGTTCCCACTACTTCACTTACGGTTCAAGACCTTGCTGTTTGACACAGCACTTTGTCCAGCCCCAAATACACAACAGTAATCCTCAGCTGCTTCCAACAAGTTGCTGAGGAAAAAGTCTCCATTCTTCTTCTCCTCACCCCTGCCCCTCTCCCCTCTACAACCTGCACTCTTGATCCTATCCCCTCACAATTACTCTGCTCACTCTATACCACATTTTGTAACCTCTCTTTGAACACAGGCTTATTTCCTTTATTCTTCAAGCATATTTGTCACACCCATGTTGAAGAACACTTCTCTTGATCTTTCCTTCCCTTCCAGCTCCCTTTTGCCATTTGCAACCAAACTTCCTGAGCGACTCGTAACGGCATGATGGACTTTCTCTCTTCAAAGTCTCTCCTTGACGCCAGCAGTCTGGCTTTTGTCCTAACCACTGCACTGACACTGCTCTAACAAAAATTACTAATCTATTCCGGGCCAAATCACAAGGGCAGTTCTCCATTGTTTTGGACCTTTCTGCTGCTTTTTGATACCCTTGATTATGACCTCCTCTTGTACACCTTCCATTCTATTGGCTTATGTGACACTGCCCTCTTCTGTGTGCATCTTTCCTTTTACTAGTCATTACCATTCACATTTTGTGTACCCAAAGGCTTTGTTCTAGGACCTCTTCTCCATATGTACTTACCTTTTGGTAAACTAAGTCATTTCATTTTCACTACCATCTACTATGGTGGTCTGTTCTCCTCCATAGATGTCCAATCACCATCTTAAATGTAATCTGTCAAAAACTGAACATATTTTTCCTCCTAAGTCTACACCTACACCGGATTTCTCACTTGCAATAGATGACTCCACCAAAATCCTGATCCTCTTGGGTAGATATCTAGGTATCATTCTTGACTCCTTCCACTCCTTCATCCTGCACATTTAATATCTTTCAAAATCATGTCCATTTCTTCTCCTGCAATATTGCTGAGACATCCCTTCCTTACGGAAAAATCCACCAAAATTCTTACTCCTACACTCATTGTACCCCGACTGGACTACTACTGCAATCTGCTTCTAGTTTGAATATGCGTTTCTAGGATGAAAGTAAACATCCCGATGCTGATAGCCAAATCCTTGATAAGAAACTCACACAAACTATTCCTTATGTCTCCACTCTCCCCTTTCTAGATTGTAAGCTCCTTGGGGCATGGACATTCTTCCTATTGTCTGTTTGTCTTAACATTTATGTATGCATTTGTCATCCCTCCCACATTGTACTGTGCTGTGGAATAAGTCGGCACCATACTAATAATTGATCATCATTTAACACTCTTCTCTCTCTTTATTATAGGCTAACAGCCGATGAGAAGCTGCTTGTTGTTGCTCAGCTCAACCTAAATAGAGTGCTATTCTTAGCTGTGCCTCCAATAGGGGACATTGGAGACTGTCATGTTGTAAGCACCATCCAAATGGCAGATGGAGTCCGGCCACATCTTGTAGACGTCAATGTAAAAACTGGCTCTGTTTATGTTGCAGAAATTGGTGCCCAACAAGTGCAGAAATATGTGCGATATGATATGAGGAATTAAGTGAAATGTTTACATTTTTGTTTACTGGTCTTCACATTTTGCACAACAGAATTTGAAATAAAAAAACAAAACAAATGGCATATTTATGGTTTGGTAGAACTGCATAAGAATTGTACAAATTGTGAGGATTCGCCATCCTGGCGGCCGAATACCGTCTCCTCACCTCAAACCTGCTGCGGTGTCGGACTCTCTGGAAGCGCATTCGCGCGGTCCCACTACGCACACGTGCGCTGATCTTGCGCGGTTTGTCTGCCCATCTGCGGGTCCTGGCCCCTCTTCCTACTCTGGCGCTTGCGCTCGTCCAGCCTCCTCTCTCTGCCCCCACCTCGCTGATGGACAGGACCGGCGTGGGAGTGTCGTGCGCACCAGGCTCAGCCCCCTGACCACCGTGATGCGCGCAGGATGGCGCGCCCTCAGTCCCGCCTCCCTGATCAGGCTGCATCATAGGGCACACCTGTGTGCCCCAGCAGCCTATAGGATTCTGTTTCCTGGTTCGCCCTGGCTTACCATTGGAGGACCTGCCTTTATATACCTTCTTGTTCCTGGCTCTCATTGCTGAGCATAGTCTAGTGTGACGCCGTGCCTTGCTGCATTCTAGTTCCTGTGACCTTGCCTTGCCTGTTGCCTGTTACCTGTTGTTGCCTGACCCTGCTTCTCTCTTTGGACTCCGCACCTCACCTGATCTGGATACGAACGACCATTCTCCTGTCTCCAGTCCTGACCTTGGCTAAGTACCCCAACGATCCGATACTCTCCTATCCTGAGCCTGGCTACGTACCCCGACGATCCGTTACTCTCCAACCCTGAACCTGGCTATGCACCCCGACGATCCGCAACTCTCCTCCTGATTTGGCAAGTACCCTAACTACTCTTAAATCTCCAATCCTGACCTGGCTTGCGCGACCAATCTACATCCTAGGCGCGCCCGCGTGGCTGTGGGTTGGCGTTACTCAATTCCCTACCTCAGCACCGCGGTAGCACTTCGTTTGTGGTGAGCTACACATTACACAAATACTGTAGTTTGCATGTCTCGTAACCTGAATAGTGGACACTTATGTTCTGACATGCTTGTTTAGAAAAATATATTTTGTGTAATGTGATTATGGGAAATTGTTCGGTTTAATTTAAGACATTTTTCTACACTGAATTGAATACTGTGTGATTTTATTTAATCCGATCCCTAAACTAACTTTTATTTTCACAGTTTTGTCCCTACTAAATTACATTCCAAATACAAAGCTGCATTTGTCATAATTACTGTATATCAAAGGTGAACTGTCTGATGATCAAGTGTTGCAAACTTCAGCTGTGCTCAAAAAATGGTTTCTAATGGTGTCATTTTGCATCAATGTATCACGGTGCTTTGCGCCGTTTGCATGAGTCAGAATTTTCTGGAACTGTTATAGGAGAATTTAGGAGGAGACTGCAACACCATAGTGATATGCATCACAATTTGCGCCTACAACTGGTGCAGTTTTCCCTTCTTTTTGATTAAATAAATCTCCTGCTTCCGCCGTGGCATTAACTTCTGCTCCAAATGTAAGAAGCAAAGTTTAAACAAGTACATTTTGGCTCAAATTGACAGATATTTTGGAGTAACTTGCACCATCTTCATACAAAGTCTTACAGAAAACAATTACTTTAAGTTATTGCTGCTAAAGGTGGTTCTACAAGCTATTGAATCATAAGGTATACTTAGTTTTTCACACATGGCTTCTCCATTTTGGTTTTATTTTTGTTAAATAAATCATGACATGATATGTCATGTGTTGTTGTTCATCTGAGGGTTGTATTTACCTAATTTTAAGACCTGCTAAGGACAAGATGATTGTTATGTCCTGATATGTAAAACCATAGAATTCCGGGGGCCTATAATGCTGTTAAGACGGCCCTGCACCCGGCAGGTACCTCACCTCACCAAGTGCACCAACTGTACACCTTCAGTTCTAGTGGGCAGCGCTGTGTCACACATTTGGGTGGGTTAGCTCTTGTGGACACTGGGGAGGTTAGGTGCCCAGGAGCACCTCAGTACTTTGAGGGGACATTCCATCGGGGTGTGAGAGTTGGGTTGACGGGCACTGTGGGGAAACAGCCGTGCGAGGCCTACATTGGTGTGGTACTGTTATTCTGTTTGGTTGCCTACAGTAAAACTGTTATCTATCACTACATGTATATTGTTATTTGGGTTCTGTAACGGGGTTATCCCACATAGTAGGATCCTGCTACATGTGGAGACGCTTGCACATGACGGATCAGGTACACCCCAGGCTCCCAGCAGCAGAGGCTCAGCCCTTCTTTGAGCCACAGGTAACGCAGCACACACACGGTAGCAGCCATATCTCCCAGGGGGTGGGGGAACATGCGCTACACATCAAAAGCAGATTATTATTATTTTTAAATCCAAATGAAGGTAACTGGACTTTGTCTTTGTTAAATCTGTTTGCACCAGGGAATTATTTATTTGATACACTTTTCTCTTGATTATTTTTATTTTTTGTCTGTAACACAAGGGGGCACCAAAACTATACCATTTCGTAGTTGCTTGTACTAGCTAAGTCTTAAGTTAATATAAATACGGGAAATATTTATAATATTTTAAAAATAATTCTGTTTTATGCAAATCTCAATGATTTTCTGTCTTTCTAAGTTGACATCTCTTTCAAAGCAGGACCAACACATAGACAACCCAGGAACATTAAATGCTGCTTTTGTGAGAATGATTGTTATTGATTGAGAATGGCTGTAGCATATTGGTGAAAAAATAGTATAGTCTCCTAAATGTATCTACACTTCAAACTACAGGTGTTTCATTGATTTGCCTAATGGTCAAAACATGGCGTTGGTTCCCTTGGACGCAGGGTGTTGATCCAAGGAATATGTGGAAATGAGAGGGTGTCCACCTGGAGTACAAATGTCACTTCCTGGACTGCTAGAGAGATCAGAGGAACTACATCTCTGTGGCCAGGATGGTACTGAACCCTCGTACGCTGTGGAGAAAAACCCTGCACAAGGATTTACAGAACCCTAACCCGGTCGAAGATACTGTGACTATCCAGATCCTGGTAAAACTAAAGGACCGGGCTGAGTTACCACAGATTTCCCACGGTGCTTTCAATTCAAGCACAAAACTGAAGAGAGTAAAATTGTGTTTAAACTTCAGAAGATTAACCAAGATCTGTTCTTTATTTGAACGTATTACACTATTTTTATCTTTTCTTCTAATTTCCATGTCACTTTAAACACAAAGAAGACACAGCGCACAACGCTCATAGTGCATTACAGAATATTATTGACATAAATAGTAAATGGGTGAGTAATGTGCGTACATCAATTACAATAATAACGAGCAGTTTCGGGATATTTTACCCAACGCCTCCGGAGACCAGAATAGGTGTCCTTGCAGGGGTGATGCTGCTGTCCTCGATGGTGCAGGGTCCTATTGAAGTGTGTGCACAACCTCTGCTGTTCCTTGCTCCCCTGAGCACGGGCAAACTGGGAGCTGCTGATTCCTGCAGTGCTTCAGCAGGGCCGTTTTAGGCATCAGCTGGGCGCCAGCACTCTCCTCCGTGTGGGGCGCTTCCTGGATCGTGACGTCACCACGGGGATTCGGCGCCGCTCAAACAACAGTCAAAATAGCGCAGTAGGGTGCTAGTATGGGGCTAGAGCACTAGTACAACCTTGTCCTACGCGTTTCGAAACGGAACGTTTCTTCATCAGGGACTAATATTGAGTGGATTCGGGTAGAAACTATATATCCCGCGATCGTGCCTCATCGGGAATAAATAAAAAAAATTATACCATAATATGTCCATTCCAACATGCCTCTAGATATTTTAATTATTTTCATTCCTATTTTGCTGCTCAATATGTTTAGACCTTTCTTAAACACTTTTATGCTTCCTATATATCCTATATTTCACCAGTTGTCATTCAGGTCCATAGGGCAATGATATTATTGATTATGTGTTTTTATACCATGTTTTTAATACCTTTTTCTCTATTTTAGCCCATCAATTGCGTCTTGGTTAACATTGTTTTTGTTATTAAAGTTTGTTCAAAGTTTTTTTGCATATGTTAACCTTAGCTAGTGACGTATGCCCTTCGGGACTTTATTCCCGCCCCCGTTGGTTCCCTATTGGACAATAGAACCAAGGGCTTAGCCAATGAGGCACGATCGCGGGATATATAGTTTCTACCCGAATCCACTCAATATTAGTCCCTGATGAAGAAACGTTCCGTTTCGAAACGCGTAGGACAAGGTTGTACTAGTGCTCTAGCCCCATACTAGCACCCTACTGTGCTATTTTGACTGTTGTTTGAGCGGCGCCGAATCCCCGTGGTGACGTCACGATCCAGGAAGCACCCCACACGGAGGAGAGTGCTGGCGCCCAGCTGTTGCCTAAAACGGCCCTGCTGAAGCACTGCAGGAATCAGCAGCTCCCAGTTTGCCCGTGCTCAGGGGAGCAAGGAACAGCAGAGGTTGTGCACACACTTCAATAGGACCCTGCACCATCGAGGACAGCAGCATCACCCCTGCAAGGACACCTATTCTGGTCTCCGGAGGCGTTGGGTAAAATATCCCGAAACTGCTCGTTATTATTGTAATTGATGTACGCACATTACTCACCCATTTACTATTTATGTCAATAATATTCTGTAATGCACTATGAGCGTTGTGCGCTGTGTCTTCTTTGTATCCATTTGCTAGCTCCAGGGGGTTTCTGAGCCCCCCCCCCCTTCCATCACAGCTGCAGACGCTCAATTCTAGTTAAGTTATTTATTTCACATATCCTTCACTTATCACGTCACGTTTTAGATTTAGTTTGCGCACTATCACTTCTTCTTTGTTCACTTTAAACACAACCTTGAAGATCAAAACTTTATTCTTGAGTGTACAGGCATACCCCGGTTTAAGGACACTCACTTTAAGTACACTCGCGAGTAAGTACATCTTGCTCAATAGGCAAACGGCAGCTCACGCATGCGCCTGTCAGTACGTCCTGAACAGCAATACTGTCTCCCTACCTGTACCAAAGCTGTGAGCAAGCGGGGAGACTATAGAGCCTGTTACACATGCGTTATTTACATCAGTTATGCACGAATATGACGATTGCAGTACAGTACATGCATCAATAAGTGGGGAAAAGGCAATGCTTCACTTTAAGTACATTTTCGCTTTACATACATGCTCCGGTCCCATTGCGTATGTTAATGCGGGGTATGCCTGTATAAACTGTAATAAAGTGTAAACATTTGTTTGTGCTCACAATAAAGCAAAGCCAAGATCTCTGGATATGCGGGGATCCGTTCACCCACTTGGGGATCCTCTCAGATCTCAAACAGAAACAACAAGGAAGACACCTGTGCACGGTGCGCACCAGAGGTGAGTTGTAGATAAATGTATTAAAAACACACAACAAACATTCTTCCTGGAGCTGCAAGTTGTGGTCCGGGGACCCAGTGCATCAGGTCCTAACAGAATTCCATTTACGGACCTCCTGCTACTCGGAACGCAGTGTTGTGCCTTCTTTAATTTACTCAAATGTAAGTTACTGTACTTATGCTTGTTGTGTGTTTTTAAAACCATTTATCTACAACTCAACCCCGGTGCCTGGTGTCTTCCCTGTTTAAAAAAAATAAATATATATATATATATATATATAATATTAGCACTGAAAGGACTGTGCTTGTATGTCCAGTGATAACAAGTCATTATTAATAGGATGATGATCTAAAGCCCCTTGTACCTGGGCTGATATCTAATATGCAATTCTGAGAATAATGAATAGATCAAATATCTACTGGTTGTTTAAGATGTAAAGTTAACCAATAGTTAGTATAACCATGTGTAGCTGATGTTAATAAAACAATGCTTGTGATAAAAAGAATATAAAATAATAATTTAGATATTACAAACCATATGTGTAAAAGTATTATGAAATAATAGAAAAATAAAAAAATCAATATTTCTCAAAGTGTGTACATAAAAATAATAAAAGAAAGTCCCAAGATAAAAAACCATACACTTTTAAGTCCGCTGATTTAAATAGTCCCAATTGTTTGGTGCATAGAACAGGATAATGGCAGCTTTCTTTGTGGGCACAACGACCTCCCTTCACAAACCTGCATAGAACAAAGAAAAAGCGCCCGAACCTAGTGCATTATTTCTAAAATATGAATTTAATTCCAAAGCTCACAAATTAAAACTCACAAACAGAAATAGTATACAGGGGTTTTATGAGAAAAATACTCATGCCCCAATCCAATCGCTGGAACTCCACTCCTCCGAGCGTCAGAAACTTGAAATGACAGCAGCCAACAGATCCTTCCTCCAGGAACAAACTTCTGATGGCTTTAGTTCCAGGCAGGGAGCGAATTCAATGATACAGCGGGTATCCCTGGTACTTCAATGTAGGTGAACCACACATAAAAATGCCTTGACATCAACAGCACATGTGACCCTACGCATTTCCTCAGATACACTGATTTTTTTCAGGGTATGTTCAGCTACACTCGGGGGATGGAGCGCCCGGGAAGGTATCCGCATAAGTACACCAATATTCACGTGGGTAGCGCTGTCTCACACTTGGGGGTGAGAAAGGCCATTGGGGTCTAGACACTGGTGCCCCTACACCCAAGTACTGTGGGGATATTCCGTGGATTGGTATACATATATGTCTATTGCTGTTCCTATTGATGTCATTGTTTATTACCTCCCAGTAAATACTGTTTCCCATACTCTGTGTGTATTACTTGGCATATTGTCTTGGGAGGGTTATCCTACTATGTGAGGATCCTTCTCAGATGGAGGCACTGTTTAGTAGATATACATACACCCAGACTCCCCAGCGGCGGAGGATCAGGCCTCCTATTTGCCTCACAGGTATAGCAGCACACATAGTCGCTCTGACACGGGGAAAGGGGGCTACATTTATAAAGTAGTTATATATTTTTTTTAAAGTTAAAACTTTTTCTGAAGGTACCTCTCAGTTTATTTCAAATGAGGAGCATTTCTGTGTCATATTTTGATATCACTTTGGATTCTCACATAACGATTTATTCGAAGAAATAAAGAAGAAGAAATCTGTTTTTTCACATTCAAGATAACACTTAAAGGGGAGAAAAGTACCTAATCTGTAGTATGAAGCATATCCGAGTCCCAGACATGATGATCTGAAGCGGCACCAGTGTCACCTGTAAAGAATGTTAATCAGAGAGCATGTGGATATGTTTAAATTAATTTCTTATCTAAGAAACATCTGAGGTCATTTATAATTTAGTCCCCTCGGGTAGACTGTCTCCAAAATATATATCCAGCATGCCTCCGTACATGTGCTGGTCTATATGACTGAAATTGCAGTTGTGTTTTAAGTTCATTTGTGAATTAAGTGTGGAGTTAAAACTAGAAAGAATTCAAACAAGGAAGGGGAACTAGGTACAGTATATTGAAGTACAGTTACCTGTTAGCACTTTGTACTCCATAGTGCAACAATGAGCAGGATTAAGAATGCCACTCAATGCACATCTTGCCCATTTTCACATCTTTTAGTGCAATCATTTTTTCTTTGTGGAAAAAAAAATATATATATATATATATATATACATGTAGAGGTATCAGTACCGTGTTAGCCGAGCTTCAATAATCAAAAAATAAATAGATGATACCGTTCTGTGGCTAACGAAATGCTTTTATTTGTGCGAGCTTTCGAGATCGCCGGAAGAAGAGATCAGTGTATCTTGAAAGCTCGCACAAATAAAAGCATTTAGTTAGCCACAGAACGGTATCATCTATTTATTTTTTGATTGTGTTTTTATATATATATATATATATATATATTAAAGCATTGGCTAAGAGTTGCTCATGTAATGTGAGCATGAGATAAAAGGTGGCACTGTGTGCTCATTTGCATGTCATTTCCCAGAATCCCTTGCTGCAGTGGAAGTGCTGTTTGCTGGGTGATAATGGTGAAAGACAGGGTTGCAGACCTGTCTAAGACATGCAAATGAATATACAGGAAAATTTACAGTTGCTTTATGCTTTACTGTGGAGGGTTTTAGTCACTTTTTTACCCACCATAACCTTAATAGTGGTGGTGATTACCTACTCTTATCTCATTTGAGCAAATGTCAGCAAGCCAACCTCACACTGATGATACCCATCAAGGTTGAAACATGTCTGTGAGTGGGTTAACTGACTTTGCATCTCCCAAGTCCTTGCTTAAAAGCTGTGTTTAAAGCAGCATGCATTGGCTAAGGGTTGCTCATGTAATGGGAGCATGAGATAAAAGGTGGCACTGTGTACTCATTTGCATGTCATTTCCCAGAATCCCTTGCTGCACTGGAAGTGCTGTTTGCTGGGTGATAATGGTGAAAGACAGGGTTGCAGACCTGTCTAAGACATGCAAATGAATATACAGGAATATTTACAGTTGCTATATATATATATATATATATATATATATATATATATATATATATATATATATAAAAACACCCAAACAAAATACCCGCAACAGATTGCAATGATAACGGACACTAAAGTCAGGTAAATCAGATGATACATTTATAATCACCCCTGGCGGTGCTACGGGCAGTAAATATATAACAACAAGAAACAAACAGGACCCTTAAAACAGCACTCTAGTATGTCCAAAAAAGTACAAAATTACCTGTCCTGTCTCAACTATAATTCCTGTGTAAGTATACAAGACCATATATTTTTCATAATGAATAATACATGTATACTACACAGAAATAAAGAACCATTGTTAAACCTTATTAGTTGGACCAGGTGTGAGCTGAAGCATAAAAAAAATGAGAAGGGGAGAGGGGAGAGAGGAGAGAGGAGAGAGGAGAGAGGAGAGAGAGAGACTCTCTTGTCTAGTTACATATGGTGATTCAATAGCCGAGCATGTAATTTACACGTTTATAACATGAATTGCTTAACACAACACATTCTATTTTTATTTTTCGCTGCACAAATGAGTTCTTACACATTTATTCAAAGATCATGATATCTCCCCCCTTGTTACTCTCAGCTCTAACATTATGGGCTGAAGTGTGAATTGTGCAAAGAAACCTAAATGCATTTTTCTTTATAGAAATGTGCTGCTTCACTTTGAGTTGTCCCATGAGCTTGTAATAGCAATAAAATACTGCAACAGCTTGGCTGCCACAAATAAATATGTCAATTGAGAATAATCAAATATCAGAAGAAACTGGGGCATTAAAACTGAGGGATGAAGATGTTTAAATAGACTGTAAAGAAGTGGTAGGTAGCAAACTTTAAGTTAAACGCTGCAGGCTCACTTGGCCAATGCTAATTTATAGTTTTATTTTTTTACAAATTGCCTTTATCGTTACGTCACACTTTTTATGATACCATTCCTCTTTCTGAATGTCTCTAATAGTTTTTTTTTCACATAACATTTGATCATAAAAAGATTTTAGGTAGATCAAAAAAAACTGCTTTATAAGCCAGCTGTCAACAAATGAAAGTTTGGAATCATCGAGAACATAGAGAATATTCTGTGTTATTTGTTACTGTGCTTGTCGGAATTAGGCATTTGGGGTTGGACTGTATATGCAACATATCTTTTCTGAAAACTTGTTTCATTGCCAAACTGTTCTTACTTTATTGAGACTCTAATATATATTGGTAAGTCCTAATGGAACATGACTATGAAGAGAATATTAGTTGTTTTCAAAACTCCTCTTGAGTAATCCACTTGAGTAAGCAACTTTAGTTGTTTTGAATTGACACCATTATTCTTTCTATATAATTGACATAGCAGAATGCCATTTTATTGGCAGGATAAAACAGCCTGATGCAATTACAACTTGAGTCTATTGCAAAGTGGCCATTTGGTACAAATCCACAGTAAGAGATGCCATTTCAGCCCAGTTCCATTCTAAGCTCCCACATGTCTAATTTCTCTGTAGCATATCTTTGTCTAAAAGGATTATCTTCAGTGCATGATGAAAATCTGTCTTCCATGGTTAATCTCCAATTGATTTGTTTAGTTACCAAGAAAGGCTTTTGTCAATAATGTCTTGTATTTTTAAAATAAACTCCACAATTTATGAAGCATAATAACAACAGTGCATAAATACCAAATAGTAGGAGAACGAGAAATAGCGAGCAGAAAAAGAATATGCATGGATAGAAGAAAATAGCAAAGAGAGCTATGGGGACTATTTTATATGAGCCAAAGTATCCGATTGAGCCGCTTTTGGACAAAACCCCATTGACTTCAAAAAGGGAATTTCGGGTGAAAACAGTCTGATCGGCCACTTCAGCTGATATAGAATATAGTAAGTCCCCTGGATGGGAGGGAATAATGCAGAAAATAGCAATGGCCAGATCTACTAAGAGGCAGTGGGGCCTATTCTAGTAGTTCCGAAGTTGTCATTGCCAAACTGTGCAGTTTGGCATGTTCAGAAGTTGCAGAATGAAATGTGAGAATGAACCCTATTCTCTAATGCATATTGCATCTTCTAAACCGCGTCTTTAAAAAATGTAAAACCACGCAGGCTGTTTCTTTTTTTTTTTTTTTGTTTGCTTCTGTAGCGGGTTGAACTTAATCTCGCTACACAACGCATCATACACACTATATGAAGCAGCCATTGTAGACAATGTGTGTTGGTGCTGTGGGGAGTCAGAGAGAGACAGACTGGGGTAGGAGTTTGGTGGTAGGTGTGTTTAGCAGCCATTTGAGAGAGATATCTGAGTGAGTAGTCTTTTGGTTAATTTTTGGGTCTTGTCAGTGTGAAAGTTTTCTTGTAGTGTCTTTATTTTTATTTATTTTTTACCATCACTGTTTTTTGTATGTGTTTGGGGGAGTGAGTGACATGGAGTGGAGTGGGTGTGAGAGGACGGTGAGTGAGGGGAGTGCAGGTGTGGAGGTATGGGGAGTAGAGGTGTGGGGAGTAGAGGTGTGAGGAGTCGGGGGGGCGAGGAAGGTGAGGAGTAGAGATGGGCAATTTTTTTTTGCCTATTTGGATCCACAGCGGATTGGCCGGTTCCTTTGGTACACGGATTTCCGTGGATCAAGGTCAAAAAGGGCGATTCACATTTTGTGGATATTTTATTATTATTTCCAATACAATCCACGGATTCCTCAACCCGTGGATGGATTTGTAGAATCCAATCCGCAGATTCAGCAATCCTTTGGCGGATTCTTAAGAACCAACGGATTGCCGACTCCGCAGATTGGATTCTACAAATCCGTCCACATGTTGTATTCAATTGCAGAATTTAATGAATCCGTGCGGATTGAAACCGCCAAATTCGTTTACAGATTTTACACCGTGAAAAGGATTTTGGGGGTAACATCAGCGAAAATCCAGGAACCGGATTTGCCTATCTGTAGTCAGGAAGTTTAGAGTGGCCCCTGGGTAAAGGTACGGGTAAAGGTATGGGAGTCCTGCAGGAGCTCCCATGATCAGGCGCTGCAAGAGGGCTCAGGGAGGAGTGCTGAGAGAGGGAAAGCGATCAGCACACCGCTGAAGCCTCATAATTCAAGGCTCCGGAAGCTGATGCGCCTCCTGCAGCACGCAAGCGCTGTGTGGAAGGAGTATGGAACATCTGCTTTTCTACCGAGGAGAATGAGGTCCTGGTGGAACTGGTAGTCAGGTGCTATGATTGGCTGTTTGGTTAATTAGCAGGTAAGAATACCAATAACAGAAGTATAGTGTCCCAATTAAAAATGATGTTCTGTACAAAGAAATATTAACATGTAGCATACATTTTCACACTCCCGTTTATATGTCAGGGGTACATCACAAATATTTAACACTTAGAGTACTCACTGTAAGACACACGTTAGAATAGTTCTCACATTTCCACTCCATAAACATTTCACTCTCTGCACCTACAGTAACTTATAGTAACAGTGTCTCCACATTCGTTCTCCTATCTGCAACCAAGACTAACAGCATTGACAAAACCTATACAGTATGTGGAAGGAAATATGTGGCACAGTCTCCTCCATGGGAGAGGCACAAAAGTTCACTGAGAACTGCAAGAAGTGTTTCTCGGACCCCAAGAAGAAGGTCAAGCAGAAGGAGGCTGACAGGCATCAGCATACCTCCCAAAGGATGCGCGTGACCACAATGGAGGAGCTCCATTCTCAGTCCAGAGGGAACATTCGGCTTGCTGGGTGACCGGGACATCAGGTACAGAGAGTCTGAGCTTAAACGAGATGAATACTTTACATGATTAAAGGTACTAAGGTTTTATTAACCAAAGAAGGAGGGAGGCTGTGCGCTGCTCCAAGAAAAACTAACCATGGGCTGAAGAGCACAAATTGGCTAAAAAACACTTTATTTTCACATGGATGAAAACAGAGGACCATGAACAGTCCCTCCAACGCCTCTCATGCTGGATAGCGCTTTGTCAAAGAGTTAATAGCAAATTTACAATAATGGTTTAAATACCTGTTTGTTTGTCTCTGCGCATGTCTTCAGGGGGCCTGGTCGTATTGCTAACACCTGAGATTGAATCAATATGAGGAAGGTCGAGAAATCCTCTGTGATTTTGAAAAGACTCTTCATGAGGAGTCAATCACAGACACAGGCTGATTGCCTATGATAATAAAACTCTGCTGTGCAATCTTAGCCGGCCCCGTTAGACAGAGACAGAATATTACAGAAATAAGAGAACTACACAAAATATCATAAAGAGACAAAAAGTGCAACAAGCCACACAGACAAAACAACATAAAAAACTGGTTCATAGTCTGGCACCAATCAAAGGAGATATCCCCCGAGAACCTCCAAGAAAACAACATATAAAAATCAATTACAGGATATGTATCTTTGTAAGAATACTTGAGTAAACCTGAGAATGATCCAGAATAAAAACTATAAGGTACAATATGATATAAAAACCCATAGTACTCCATAGTAAGACAAATCTCAATAAGGGAGTATATGAATCCCTAGTATTGAGCTAATGTATCAATATAATTGTCGACATCTAAATTATGTCTGTTATCTGAATGAGAGGACAACAAGTATCTTTGGACAATTAAAATGAACTAAGTTGAAACGATTTGTAATACTATAGTTACATAGTTGATGAGGTTGAAAAAAGACGTACGTCCATCAAGTTCAACCTATGCAAAATTTAGACGACAGAGACTTTATCCTATATTTGTACTTACAGTATATTGATCCAGAGGAAGGCAAACAAAAAAACCCAGTGACATATCATCCAATGATATCTCCAAATAATAGCAATCAGATTACTCTCTGAATCAACATCCTTCCCATGTTTACTTATTTGGTATATCGCTGTATACATTTCTGATCTAAAAAGATATCCAACCGTTAACATATCTATTGTATCTGCCATCACAGACTCCATGGGTAATGAATTCTACATTGTAACTGCCCTTACTGTAAATAACCTTTTCCTTTGTTACTGGTGAAATATCCTTTCCTCCAATCTTAAGGGGTGACCCTGTTTCGTTTGTACTGCCTTTGGGATGAATAGTTCTTAGGGAAGCTCCTGGTATAGTCCCCGAATATATTTGTATATAGTTATCATAACCCCTCTTAGACACTGTTTTTCTAATGTAAACAAATCTA
Organism: Ascaphus truei; assembly: GCF_040206685.1. Classification (NCBI taxonomy): domain Eukaryota; kingdom Metazoa; phylum Chordata; class Amphibia; order Anura; family Ascaphidae; genus Ascaphus; species Ascaphus truei. The sequence goes on along the minus strand of NC_134485.1, from coordinate 358,610,113 downwards.
TTTTCGCTAGCTTCTCCTCATAAATCAGATTATCTCTCCCCTTTATTGATTTGGTGGCTCTTCTTTGCTCTTTCTCTAGTTCCATAATGTCTTTTCTAAGGAGTGGCACCTAAAATTGTTCTCCATATTACATCCTGCTCTGATTCTACTACCTTGTGATCTAGGGAAAATCACTTTATCTAATCCCAAATAAATTACAACCTCTATGGTGCAGGGACTCATGCCTGAAAAGATTATATGCACAGCACTACATACACTGTCAGCGCTATACAAGAAAAATATTTTTCTTCTTATTAATGATAATAATAATTGCAATTATTATTAATATTATTATTAATGATGAGATTAATTGCTGTTGTTATTATTAATGTATATTAGTAACGAGGTAGCAGGGGATAGGTTGGACAACATACCCATAGAAAAAAGTACTCAGCAAGATTTATTTATTTTGTACGCCCCCTGTGAGTTGCTGAGTGCTTTTTTCTATGGGTATGTTGTCCAACCCATCCCCTGCTACCTCGTAGTATCCCGATCCGCGATTGGTGTGACACACAGCAGCTCTGCAGGTTTGCTACACGGGATTCACGCTTGCCAAGCCATCAGGAGACGGTGACTCATCCAGAGCTGCCATACTCTGCACCGCGACATCAGAGACCGAACAAGGAACGTTGTTTCGGAATGGGGCTTCAGAAGTAATTTGACTTTTCCTCTGCTGTGCTTTCCCCTCACCAGTTGTTCCTATTTAGCCTTGTGCTTAGTCCGTTATATATCTCTGCTAGTCTTCGTCATTGGACTCAGCAAGATCCCAGCCACTTCTCATACCTGCTGAAAACAGCTGCTGATTATACCCAGAACTATTATACATACACCATGTTATCTAAATTAGGAACTTATGGAAGTTCTATTTTTCTAGGCTAGTCTTAGAGCTATGAATGGCTGCTTTTTTGTTCAATATATTAGTAGTAGTAGTAGTAGTAGTAGTAGTATTAGTGGGGATGATAGTTTCTATATACTGTTTTGTGGTGTACTGATATTTCTTTAGGGGTCCAACATATTTGTACAATGTACATTATGAGTTCAACTTTAGTGTAAAATGGCTAAGATTAATATAAATACTTAATAGCACACATACAGTAAATCAGTTCATGTTTTGCAGTCCAGAAACTGCTTTTGTGGCTTGCAAGAATGCAAAATCATGTCTATTGAGGTTATCTCGCCACCATTGTTGTGGCGTGAAAAAAAATTAGAGTCTTTAGAAGTGGTTTTGATAACGGAGCAACGAGAATTCCAGTTGTCATTAAGAAATGTCCCACTCACACCCTACGCTCTGCTTAGGCCTGTATTCTCCCAGAGTCAGTACGGTTTTCTTATGCCTACAAGCCTTCTTCCATGCTGCACCCTACCTCTGGAAATCTCTCCCTCTCAATATTCGCAGAGCATCTTCTCTCTCTGAATTCAAAACCCAGTTTATAACTCAAGTGTATGTAGCTGTGTTTCCCCCACCCTCTGTGAGATTTGCCCTGTTACTAGGTGTGTAGTGCTGGTACCTGTTGGCTTACAGAATACTGATGGTCCGCCATTGGTAGTGGGGACATCAGGACAGGCTTCTGGGGTAGTTGGTTCGTCATCACTCTTGTGTCAGCGCCTCCATCTCTTGCAGGCTCCAGGAAAGTGAAGGCAATCCCTGCAGGAGAACTCCCCCTACTCCCCCTGATAGATTGCACTCTCTCAAGTCAGGAGTATATTTTAACAAGAAGGGATCTTTATTGTTCCTCTGCATATACAGCATACAACCAGCATCTGCATTCACAGTTCAATCGGCCTCCCGCCTTAGGATGGTTCTTCGACTCAGACCACTGGCCTAGGGCACCAAGGGCGGTTCTTGTTCTTCCCTGACTCCCTATTAGAGTCAGAGGCATGGTACTCACCTGCACTCCTCAAGAGGAGGGGACAGAAGCTGCCAGAGCCCTGAACAATCTCAAAGGGGAGAGACAACTGACTAAATTTAGTGTTGCAGCCCCTTAAGTACGAGGAGGAAGGTCCAAGGTCTGAGCCCCTTAGAGGGCAGAATATAGGCCTTAGCCAACCTCCTCCCCTGTTACTCAAGGGAGCTGCGTACTGGTGGGGAAAACCCTGGATTGGGCCTAACACTGCCTGCACTGGATACCAGGATTTACATGTCAGGCAGGGTAGATTAGTAGCCAAGCCAGGCATGGCTACATGTACAACAAAACATTTGATCAGTCCTGGATTAACACTACTCACTAACTACGGTATATTCTCAGATAAAATATATTCTTATAAGCACTAAACAATGCACTCAAATTTAAACCTATTGTTTTTGCTAGTCTCTCCATATGCCAATTAGGCCGCATACAGTGTATGTGTGCGCACGTGTGTTCGTGCGGCATCACGCTTGCCTGTATCAGGAGATATTTCTGTCCTGCAGGCAAGGCAAAGAGGGGGCGTGGTATTGACATTATGGAGCTGGTTCATCCTCATTGGGCGAACCAGTGACTCGGACGTCGCGCGGCAAAGACAAACAAGTTTGTCTCACAACGCATCGGCTGTCTCGGTGCTCACGTGCGCACTATGCACATGCGCATTGTACACTACCGACACACTTTATTGAAGTGTGGTCGGTACCGCAAGCCGGGAAATCTCCCGGCTTGCTAGTGGCCGCCCCTCGGCGTGCCGCGCGTCATAGACGCGCGGTCACGTGTCATCGGGAGCGTGCGCCCCCTGCACGCGTGTCCAGGGGCTCCCCGAGGGAGCCCTGGTGTCCCGCGATCGCGGGACAGCGGCAGGGGGTTCCGGGGGACCCGGCGGACCCGGCAGCGGTAGGGAGAGCGCCCCGATCGGAGGGCGCTCTTCCGCTGCTTCGGCGTGCGCCCGTCACACTCGGGCGCGCGCCAGGCTACTGCTGCGGCACAGAACGGGCAAATGCTCGAATAAACTGTGCCGCAGCAGTATGTATGTCCTTATTTATATAGCGCCATTAATGTACATAGCACTTTACAGTAGTAATACACGTGAAAATCATATACATAACAAATAATACAAATAACACAAAGAGAAGAAGTGTTTCAGACATAAATGTAACATTGTGGAAGAGGAGTCCCTGCTCCAAAGAGCTTACAATCTAATTGGTAGGAAGAACGTACAGAGACAGTAGGAGGGCATTCTGGTAAGTGTGTCTGCAGGGAGCCAAGCTTTATGTATTATGTGTATAGTATTTTCCGCAGTGCTACTCATATGCTTCTTTAAGCAAGTGTGTCTTAAGGTGGGTCTTAAAGGTGGATAGAGAGGGCGCTAGTCGGGTATTGAGGGGAAGGTCATTCCAGAGGTGTGGGGCAGTCATTGAGAAAGGTTTAAGGCGGGAGATACAAAGGGGGGTAGAGAGAAGACATCCTTGAGCAGAATGCAAGAGTCAGGATGGTGCATAGCGAGAAATTAGGGCTGAGATGTAACGAGGAGCAGAAGAGTGTAAAGCTTTAAAAGTGAGGAGGAGAATTGAGTGCAAGATGCTTGATTTGATGGTAAGCCAGGAGAGTGATTTCAGCAGGGAAGACGCTGAGACAGATTTAGGAAAGAGTAGAGTGATTCTAGCAGCAGCGTTAAGGATAGATTGTAGGGGAGGCAGGTGAGAGGCAGGAAGGCCGGACAGCAGCTGGTAACAGTAATTGAGACGGGAGAGAATAAGGGCCTGAGTCAAAGTTTTAGCAGTTGAGAAACAGAGGAAAGGGCGTATCTTTGTAATATTGCGGAGGAAAAAGCGACAGGTTTTAGATACATTTCGAATGTGAGGGGAGAATGTGAGAGAGGAGTCGAATGTGACCCCTTGGCAGCGTGCTTGGGCTACTGGGTGAATGATAGTACTTCCAACAGTAATGTGGAAGGAGATAGTAGGGCCAGGTTTGGGAAGAAGTATGAGGAGCTCTGTTTTAGCCATGTTGAGTTTAAGGTGGCGGAGGGCCATCCAGGATGATATAGCAGAGAGACATTCAGAAACTTTGGTTTGTACAGCAGGTGTAAGGTCGGGTGTTGAAAAGTATATTTGTGTGTCGTCAGCATAGAGGTGATAATTAAACCCAAAATATGTTATTAGGTCACCTAGAGAGAGTGTGTACAGAAATAAGAGAAGAGGTCCCAGGACAGAGCCCTGGGGTACCCCCACAGAGAGATCAATAGAGGAGGAGGAGGTGTTAGCAAAAGAGACACTGAAAGTACAATGGGAGAGGTTGGAGGAGATCCAGGATAGAGCTTTGTTACAAATACCAAGAGTATGGAGAATGTGAAGGAGAAGAGGGTGGTCCACGGTGTCATGCTGCAGAGCGGTCGAGTAATATGAGCAGAGTGTAAAGACCTCTGTCTTTGGCAGCATGGGGGTCATTAGTTATTTTAGTGAGGGCTGTTTCAGTTGGGTGAGCAGTGCAGAAGCCAGATTGTAGAAGATCTAGGAGAGAATAGGTGTTCAGAAAATGGAGCAAACGAGAGAATACAATATGTTCAAGGAGTTTAGAGCCAAAAGGCAGGAGGGAGAAAGGTCGATAGTTAGAAAGACAGGTAGGCATTGGCCTCCATTGGTTTGAATTTGGCGCGAGCGACATCGCTCGCCCCATCAGAACCACTATGGACGCAGCCTTAGATTGCAAACAGAGACTCCTTTCTCTCAATGTCTTCATATACTTATCCCATATGTTTTATTATTTACCCTGTATTGTAATTGCATGGTAATGTTTGTAAAAATGGTAAAGCACTATGTACATGATGGACATGATCAAAATTAAAATATAGCAGGTTTGGCAACATCCTGTGATTTCCAATTGGGAATTTACTTCCACCAACTTTTTATATGTGCAACTTGACTTTACATATTTTTATTCCATGTATCCTAAACGTAATAAATATAAATAAAACATTATACAGTTGTAACGGATTTTCTGGCCTGGCCTGACCCACCCAATCACACATTGGCCCCTGTGGTCTAACCAGCCCCCATTACATGGTCGTGTCTGGTGGTGCACCTGTTGGCAACAAGACTCCTGAGTCTCCCGCATGATGTTGTGTGGGGATTGCCAACCCAGACAGGCATCTGAGGTAGTGTGTGCGAGTCCTACCTATATCCAGTGCAGCGCCTCCACCTCATCAGGATCCCTGCGTCCGCATGGGGATGATTCTGATGAGGAACTCCTCCGTGGTGCCATCATATGTAGAGTAAGTTCAGACTCACACATGAAGATGTCTTGAATCAAGGTTGCTTTATTGTGGCTTACTGTGTGGGCCAACTGCCCCATACAGTGAGTTGTCTAGCCACACATCTTGCTGTGATATCCTTTCAAAGGTACACCCTCCCAATGGAGTGGGATCCCCTCTCCCCTCAGGGAGATGACCCCAGTGCCAGGTCCCTGGACACAGTATGGTTTGTCAGCTTGACGTTCTTAACATAGAATGGGGCCACTAGTTAACGCACTAGTATGCCACCCACTCTCAAGTCTCAACGCAGACTTGCTCCTTACTCAAACACACTAACTTTGAGCAGTGCTGTGCCTTATATATCTCAGGAGGCAGGCACATCTCTGATGTCACTAACGGTGGACTCAGAGTATGTAGCCACTCCCATCCACACATAGGGCACCTCACCAGGGTGTGAGGGCAAACCTCCATGATTACTGCTGGCATCCCTGTAACTTACCAGGCTTACTGCCAGCAGGAGAGGAAACTGCAGAACATTTTACAGCATGGCTACACAGTACTAACTAAAAAATATATGTACCCAGACAAAAAACTTTAATTTTGAGGAACACATAAATTAAAATAATTACTGTGCTTAATGGTTTGAATTATTTTATTTATATATTTTTTGCCTTCAGGCACTTGCTTCAGTTCTAGTATTGGATTCAGTAAGGTGTGAATAGCTTGGAGAATTTCAGATGATGTATGATGACAGACATTCACAAGAGTTCACCATTACTCCTCTGGGTTGGAACAAACCATATCAGTCAAATTCTTTATCTTTTCAACACTTGTGAAGCACTAATACTCAAGAGGGACCATCTAGTAAATATAGTGTAATAGGAGAACCTCCTATTGGACACATTCCAACTATACAAAAAACAAAACTTGCCCCCCACACCCCACCCCCCCCCCCCCCTCTGTGTTAGTAGTTATGTCTGGTGTTCTGGTCCAATGAAAATAAAACTCAAATGGGTAATTCCAAATGATTAATTTAATAAGAATAAATAGATAATTAAAAAAGTAAATTTAAGAAAAAACTTGCTTGAGGAAAAGGCAAGGTGGCCTGAAACGCAGGTGCTGATTGAATAGATCGTGTGGGGACTATGTACCTCTAAATATATGATTACATTTGCTATTAGACTCTTTGCGAAAGTTTTTGCTTAAATGAACTTTTGTAATTATCCATTTATTCTTATTAAATGAACTCATTTGGAATTACCCATGAGTTAGCAAGTGTTTCTTTTTTTTTTTTTTTTTTTTTAATTATGAATGCTGGTTTGATTTAATATTTTTCCACATTTCAGCTATATGATATAAAACACTAATGTTACGAGAGGCACATGCGCGACGGCAAGGAGTATGGCAGCCTAGTCTGATAGCTCCCTGCCTCGCTTCCCAGTATATCGCGCAAAATCTACCGAATTTCCCACCAAACAGCACACAAACACATACAAAGATTAAACAGATACCCAGGATGTCGCGGAAGACCCCCAAAACGACGAAAAAACGAGGGCTACCAGAATATTTTGGCAGAACGGGGCCATGCGGTGCAGGCTCAGAAATGGCGCCGGCTTCAAACGCCGGCTCAGAAACTGAGCCCGACGGGGAGGAGGAGGAATTAACCCTGCAGGAACAACTGCCGGCAAGGCAATGTGACATAACCAAACTTTGCAAGGATCTTAAAGCTTTCTTTCAAGCTGAAATAAAAGAGCTGAAAAGGGAAGTGTCCGGGCTGGATGAAAGGACAGGAGTTCTGGAAACAAAAGTGGACCAATCCATAAGAGCCATCCGGAGACAGGACAAAAAATCTATAGACCTACAAGAGCAAATCAATGAATTAAAAGAGCGTCAAGAAGACGCTGAAAATCGCGACAGGCGAAATAACCTCAGGATAAGAGGGGTCCCGGAGAGTGTCTTGGACTGTGAGGAGTACATCATGCACTGGATGGAGACACTGCTCCCTGAGACCCCTAAAGACACCCTGGCAATGGACAGATGCCACAGGGCGCTGAGGGCTAAACCACTACAAAATGAGCAACCGAGAGACATAGTAATACGTCTACATTACTACAGAACAAAAGAGTCTATCCTTAATAAAACCAGGCCCCTACCTGTTATGGAACATGAAGGAGTGCGGCTCTCGGTGTTCCAGGACCTGTCCCCAATGACGCTGGCCCGCCGGAGAAACCTGCTGCCTATTACCAGAACCCTGAGGGAGAAGGGAGTCAGATACCGGTGGACCTTCCCCTTCGGCTTACTAGTAGCTCGGGGAGGCAGAACCTTCACCATCAAGGTCCCGGAAGATGGACCCTCTTTCCTGAGCAAGCTGGGACTGGGAGAAGACCCCGTAGCTGCTGACCCGGCGAGTCCAACCCCGGACCCCATCTGGTCACAGACCCCAAAGTCCCCCCGAGCGCAGGAGAAAGCCTAAGAAAGAGAGATAAAACTCCAGTTACGAGTTATGCAGCTGTTTGGTTGTGCTGCTAAGTTAATTATACCAGGTCCCAAAGCTCAGTGACGAAGGAGACTTCACGGAACTATGCCCTAATAGACTGGTGAAAGTTGCTAGACAATGAGCATTGAACTCACTTACCCCCTGAGAGTCCAGATCGTGGCGAAGAAGAAATAGCTGATTTCCCCATGGCGTTCAAGATGGCGACGAAGCACGAGGCAGATGGAGCCCAAGGTGACACGCAGGAGCCGGATGGCAGCTTCGGGCGGGAGCCGGGAGAGCGCGCACGCACCTCTGCATAGGGAGAAAGCTGGATCGAAAATGGCGGCGGCCCGGAAAGACATCAGCAGGAAGGGGGCGGAACCGGCAAAACACACGCCATCTTGGAGGAGGCAATGAGTGACGGAAGGACACGAGAGGTGGCCAAAGCGCACCGGAGCGGGGTATGCAAAAAGGCCCTCACCGGCATGATTTGGACAGCACCATCTAACGGCGGGCAAATTCAAACGGGACTCGGTTGCGGAGGAAAGGCACAGACGGCAACAGACAGGAGGAAAGGTCTGGGAGGTAGCGGGGCGGAGGAGGAGGGTGGAGAAGGGGACAGGGGCCTAGGGGGAAAGGGAAGGAGTGGAAGATGGAGGTCCCAGATAGTCTAAAGGAAGGGGGGGAGACGAGGAGGGCAGTACAGAGGCGGCGGAGAAGAAGGTGGAAGCAGGTGGGATCAGAAAGGGAAGACAGGAGGTTACTAGATAATAGAGGGGAAGAGGAAGGTAGGAATTAGGTGGGATGAGACAGGGGACAGATGGAGGGAGTAGGGAGACAGAACGAGGAATAGATGGAACATAGGGAAGGGATTAGGATAACGAAGGGAGTAGAAGGTTAAAGCACGTGGATAGAGGGGGGAGACATTCGAGGGGGGCACCATAAGAGGAAGGAGAGATGAAAGTGATAGAAAAGGAAGGGGGAGGTAGATAAGAGAGACCCAGAGGGAAGGAGGGACGCGGAAGTTACAAGCAGGTAGTATAAGGAAAGGTAGAGAGGGTGGAACCAGGAGTGGTGAGAACAAAGGAAGTGACAGAGTGGCTAAGGGAGCGTGAGCTAAGGAAGAAAATGTGACAAGGAGAGAGACGTGAGTAGGAGGTGGAGAGAGACAGATGTAGGGCCCGAAGCTGGGAGGAGCAATAACATAGAGGAATATCAAAACGGGACGTTATGGAGAGAGACAAATTAGAGACACATCAGGGGGTCTCTTCACGAGGGCAACGACGAAGCTTCTATAGAAGGGGCAACGGGACGAACGGGACCTGGTTGGTTTAGCCAAAATTCAGTAGGTAGGAAGATTTAGTTGTTTAAGGGAAGCGGGGGGGGGAGCGGCGGGGGGGAAGCCTGCTCCGAAGTCTGCATGGGCCTGGCGCTAGGGTGGGGGAGAAAAGCCCCGAGGCGCACTGGCGCGACCTTTTGGGTTAGATGGTCAGGGAGGGGTGTTAAACATCACGCCCCAAGACTGGACATCCGGCACAAGAGCCAAAAACCCAGAGGCGGATGTATCGGCGAGAGGAGAGATGCAAGAGAACGTCGAGAAATGTTAATTGTTACTGTGTGTTGTGTTGTGTATTTGTCTACCCCCCCGTCCCTTGGTGTTTGTTCTCTTTCTCTTATCCTTTCAGAGGGGCCCGGAGAGAGTCGAGCGGGCAGAAAAAGCAGGAGACCCACGAACAGACAAACCCGGAAAGACATGATGAAGCTACGTCAGACGGCCCGGCACAGATCTACTGATGAGTAAGGACATAGTGTTAGTATCCCATAATGTTAAGGGTCTTAATAGTCCTGCTAAAAGGAGAGTCACATTCAGAGACTATAGATGCAAAGGTGCAGAGGTGCTCTTCTTACAGTCTTCTCAAACCAACTTCCCCAAGTACTTTGATAAAGACTTTCGGACTCACTTCCTAGCCTCAGCTCGAGTAAAAAAAAGAGGGGTCGCTATCCTACTCCATAACCGTATACCATTCAGGCATGACAAATCATATAGCGACAGAGAGGGGAGATATCGGATAATCACAGGCTCCATTAGGGAGTATCCAATAACATTTGCTACAATATATGCCCCGAATGACAACGCAACATCTCTTTTTGGTAGTTTCTTTGATAAGCTAAGTAAAGTCGCAAAGGGGAACATTATAGTAGCGGGTGACCTGAACAGAGTTCTCAACCCAAGCCTAGACCGTTGCACGACCACTAACAAACCACACAGACAGGACGTATTAACTTTGACAAAAGGCCTAACAAGTTGTCAGCTTATAGACATATGGAGAGAGCAACACCAAGGAGTACGTGAGTACACTTTCTACTCCCACCCCCATAACACATACAGCCGGATAGACTACTTCCTTGTGTCCAATAGATTGGTCCCTGGGGTCTCTCGCTCAGAGATCCATGATATTTCATGGTCTGACCATGCACCTATAGAGCTGCGGTGCACATTGGTTCCGCTGGACAGACCTAGAGCGAATTGGAAGCTAAACGAGATCCTCTTAAAGATCCCGGATCTCGGGCGGGAGGTGGGGGAAAAAATTACAGAATATTTTGAGGAGAATGAGGGGAGCGTGGCGTCACAAGCCACACTGTGGGAAGCTCATAAGGCAACCCTCAGGGGAATATTGATGAACCTGGCCGCCAAACGGAAACGGGAAAGAGAGAAAAAAACTAAAGACCTAGAAACACAAATAGCTGAGCTCTCGGCCCTGCACAAAACTAATAAGCGGGAACACACGCTTAAACAACTTTTAGATGCCAAAATTAAACTTAATCTTTTCCTCACCTCCCAGGCTGAGAAGGAAATGGCTTGGTCGAAGCGTAAATTTTATGAAAAAGCAAACAAACCTGATACACTACTTGCCAATAAGCTAAAAAAGAAGCTTCAAAATTACTCTATTCACCCAATTCGGAACCAACAGGGGGACCTTACCTCCATACCTGGGAAAATCGTAGAGGCATTTAAAACCTACTACGAAGAACTATATAATGGAGACAAGGTCACTCACAACACTAAAACGGGAGAGTTACTGAACACCTTCCTAAAAGAGGCAAATTTACCAACATTGAGAAGGGACGAGAGAGAGGCGTTGCAGGCGGACTTTACTCTAGAGGAAATATTGGAAGTCAGCAAAGCATTAAAACCGGCCAAGGCGCCGGGGCCCGATGGCTTCTCTAATCTATATTATAAGAAATACGCTAAAATTCTAGCCCCACATATGCTAAAACTATTTAACGATATTCTGGAAGGGGCCTCCTTTCCAGCACAAATGCTTCAGGCATCCATCTCTGTGATCCACAAACCTGGAAAGGACCCGGCAGACTGCAAGAGCTACCGGCCCATTTCACTGATTAATTCCGATATCAAAATCTATTCTAAACTCATAGCAAACAGGGTGGGTAGTGTCCTTCCCAGGTTAATCCATGCAGATCAGGTAGGGTTTATCGGAGGCAGGCAAGCGGCAGACAACACCAGAAGAATTATTGATCTGATCGATTTGGCCCAAAAGAAAAAAACACATTCCATGGTGCTAAGTCTGGACGCAGAGAAAGCCTTTGATAGAATAGACTGGCCCTACTTAAAGGAAACACTGGGAGCATTTGGCTTTAGAGGACGTCTACTGAGGGCCATCTTGGCGCTCTATGAGGGCCCAACGGCGAGAGTGAAGCACCAGGGTTTTCCCTCTGAGCAATTTCACATAAAAAGTGTAACGAGACAGGGATGCCCGCTGTCGCCGTTGCTGTTTGCCCTTTGTATAGGGCCATTGGCGGCACACATACGCAACAGCCCAGATATCACAGGCATCTCAGATGGAGAGCACGAGTATAAGGCCGCTCTGTAAGCGGACGATGTTATCCTAACGCTGTCCAAACCGCTCACGTCCCTCCCTAATGTATTTGGAATCCTGAGCAAATTTAACCACATTTCCGGCTTTAAGATCAATCAGTCCAAATCAGAAGCCCTCAATATAAACCTTCCCAAGGAAGTTGAAAAACTGATTGATCTCAACTTCAATTTTAAATGGCAACCCTCCGCTATCAAATATTTAGGGGTATATCTTACACGGGACTACAAAACTCTATATAAGGCAAACTTTCCCAGGTTAATAAAGGCGTTGAGAGAGGATCTCAGAGTGTGGGCAAAAGGGGGCATCTCATGGATTGGAAGGATACACTGCATGAAGATGAATCTCCTCCCAAGGATGTTATATATTTTCCAGAGCCTACCTGTACCGGTGGTTCACTCTGACATCCTCTCCCTGCAGTCAACTATTATGAAATTTATATGGAATAAGAAAAACCCAAGAATTGCAAAGGGTATATTAAAGAGACCCACAGTAAGAGGAGGGCTAGCGGTACCTTGTTTGTTTGCTTACCACAAAGCGGCCCAATTGGCTCAAATTCTCCAATGGCACACGGACCCAAGCCTTAGGAGATGGGTAGAGTTGGAGAGAAAGTGCTGTGCACCGATTGACATCCAGAAGCTGATCTGGCTGCCCAAACGTAGGGCACGCCAAATAGGCACACCGCTTCAGGCCATTGACAATTCGCTACGAGTGTGGGAGGCCACTAAATTTAGATGTAAATTAACTACAAAAGCATCTCTTATGACGCCAATCATTGGCAACCCAGATTTCGCTCCAGGGCTGAACAGTAAAAACTTGACATACTGGATACAAGCGGGCATCATCCGTCTTAAGGATCTGGAGGGTAGCATACATATTCAAATATTTGCGCAAATTAAATCCGCAACGGATATCCCAAACGCAGAATTTTTTAGGTATCTCCAGATCAGAGATTTTTACAACCAAACCCCAATTAGACCAGCACGCACCAATTTTGAGCAGCTGTGTTCCAGAGACGTGGACACAAGGGGACTCACATCTAGAATGTACAGGGAAGTGGTCTGTCCGGAGACAACAATCAAGACCCGGTTAAGCTACATTCGACAGTGGGAGACTGACCTAGGGGAGACGCTAGAGGACGAGGACTGGGAGCAGATCACACAAGCAGTAGCTAAAAGCTCCATATGTACCACACTTAAGGAGAACGCGTATAAGGTCCTGATGCGATGTACTACACCTCAGCTAGATTGGCTAAATTTGTTAAGGGCTACTCTCCGCTCTGCCCAAAACAGTGCGGGGAGGTGGCCGATCTGCGACACATGCTGTGGTCCTGCACGAAAGTGGTCCCGATTTGGGAACAGATTAGAGATTGGTTACAGCGGATGCTCGGTTGGGAGATCCCCCTGGACCCGTGGTTGTTCCTGCTGGGCAGACGGATCCAGGGTATGTCAAATGCGACGCACAAATGAATCGCGCATTTTGCAACAGCCACTAGATGCGAGATTGCAGCATTGTGGAAGCAACCAGAAGTCCCAGTTATCCCCAAGATTAGAAATAGGATTTGGCACATTTGCCGGATGGAGCAATTAACGAGTTTGGTTAATGACACTGGCACAAACTTTCTAAAAGTCTGGTCGCCTTGGCTGGCACAGACAGATATCCCCGGGGTGGATGCCACCGCAATCTTGCTTTAATAGGTTCAGGCGCGTTCTCCTTTGGGGGTCAGAGACTGGACGACAAATAGCGACGAACAGGTAGTTGACAGCCCCCTGCGTAGTAGCCCCCAAAACAAAACAATAGGGAAAACACTGCGTGCTCGAGATGGAAGCAGGGAGTGCTAACCAAAAAGACAGGAAGCTCGTAAGAGACAACACGTCACCAGGATTACCCGGAGAAGACCCCCCCTCCTTCCACCTCCCCCTCCCCCCCTCCCCTGTCCGTCGTCTGGTTTGTCTTGTCTGTCCTGTATGAGCTGTCCTTGTCCTGTACTGTGGCAGTTAACGCTACCCGATGTTTAAAAACATTATTGGGGGGAAGTAACACAATGGGATGTGATACAATGTACGAATCTGTGACCCCAATAAAGAAAAATTTGAAGTTGGAAAAAACACTAATGTTACTCTCTGTATCAGAGATGATGGGATCAAACGTCACACAAGATTCTCGTACACAGACAGGGCCACACACAGAGTTCCTGGGGCCCAGGACTTTAGATACGTCCAGGGCCCCCCCACCCCCTCCCCATGTTGGCGATAATGCGAGCCCCCCCATTTCAAACCTCACGAGCCCCCTCTATTTCCCCCCCTCTTCCCATGTTTTTCTCTCCCCTCTGTTTCACTCCCTCTTCCTCACTCACCCCCTCTCATTCTCCCCCTCTGGCCTTGCATGTATTTCTCTCCCCTGCGTCTCTTACCCCCTCTTTTCCTCACTCACTCCCTCCCTCACTCTGCCCCACCTTCCGTCAATTACTCCACTCTCACTCAATCCCCCCACATAATACATACACAAACCCCACATAAAAAGACCCCGCTCACCCCAATAAATATAAAAAGTCCCCAACAACCCCCAATACATATTGAAGGACCCCCACTCCCCCCCAACACATATAAAAAGACCCCCACCTCAAATACATATAAAAGACCTCCACTCTCCCCAATACATCTAAAAAGACTCCACTCCCTCCAATACATATATAAAGACCCCATTCCCCCCGAATAGATATAAAAAAATAGACTTACCTTGGGGATGGCCAGGGCGGGCCCGGTGGCTGCAGGGGGCCCGGCAGCCGGCGCTGCAAGTTGGCCCCGACCTCTGGCCAGGCCCCCCACCAGCTGCAGGCCTCTTCCTCACTTCTTCTAACGCCGAGCTTCCAAAGTCAGCGCGCACCGGAAGCTGAGGCCCAGCTTACTACCGGTGCGCTGATGTCAGAGAGACCCATCACGCTCCGCAAGCGTTGGAAGCTCGGCGTGGGACACAGAGGGAGGGAGAGCCTATAGCTGATGGAGAGATGTGGCCCAGCCGTGACCGGCAGATGGGCCTGGCCAGAGGCCAATTTTCAGCACAGGCCACCGGGCCCCCTGCAGCCACCGGGCCCGGGACACCTGGGAAGTGGGGAGGAGTGAGCTTAAAACACTAGCATGTTTGGAAGTTAGTTGCTCGGAGATTAGTGGTTTTACGCTCACTCCCCACTTCCCAAGTCAGCAGGTCTTATTCTACTGGATATAGATTCTGTGTGTTGTTTGTTATGAAATACTGCACCGACACACTTTATTCGAGCAAATACCCGGTATGTACCTGGCAGATACCTGGAATGCGCCGCTCCTCACCTCTGACAAGCCCCGTTGCATTTGCCTTCCCAGCCTGGGTTCATGCCTGGCTGATGGGCGGCTGATCTGTTAAATGATAATGATTAGGATTTAATAGGCTGCAATGCTTCGCGTGTCTACCAGATGGCATAAATTCATGAATTGTAATGCAGTATATATATATATACTGTGCAGTATTGCAGCCAGCGGGAATAAAATGCTTCAATCCCTGCTTGGAAAATAACTCAATGCACTCGGGCAGAAAACAGTCACAAACCTCAATACACCCGGGTATACCCGAATTCGTGGGACTAGCCAAGCTCGAATAAAGTGTGTCGCCAGTGTATGGTAACCCAACTTCTATATGAGAACCACATCAGAGATTATACATAGAAAACCCTGTTTTGTGGTATCATTTGATTCGTGTAATCGCAACGGTTACAAATATCTATCCGTCATTCTTGGGAATATCATCTTGGCCATTCCCCCCTAGTATTTCATAGATCCCCCAGGAATGTCTTTCAAGGTACATTTAAAAGACTAGTTTACACCCTCTGTCAGGGTAGAATTGCAAAAGCCATTTCAATCCCCCCACTTGCAAAAGTAGGTGTTGTCCCCATATACCATAACTCCTCTAAAACACATAAAACTAGGCATGGTCAGTGGCTTGACAGGCTATAAAAACATTTCTTGTACTTTTAAGATAATTTGAAAGTTAACATTAACCTCCCATGTGCCAGATTGGTTAGAAAATGTAATACTTTCTGCCATATTCATTACAAGTACTTACTTTTGTAGAGACTGCCACCCTCCACCTTCTGCGCATGACCTATTGTAATAGCATTTCTTTCTGAAATATGCTTCCTTCCTGTACTTTGTTGAAACTCTTTATGTATTTGAATGTTTCTCTCATATTCCCCCTCTCCCTTCTCTCCTTCAAACTGTTCATATTAAGGTCCTTCAGTTTTTCCAGATCACTTTTTTCATGTACTGTCGATCATGCACTATTTTAGTAGCTCTAGACATCTCCCCTCTCTCTTCCCCACCGTTTCTCTCCTGTTCCTCTTGCCTCCCACTTTCCCTTTTCCCCTCTCTCTTCCACCTCCTCAACTCCTCTGTCTTCCCTCACACTCTCTCCTACCCCTTACTTCTGCCCCTTCCCACCCTCTTTACCTCCTTTCTCTCACTCCCATTTCTCTCATGTCCCAGTCCCTCCGCCCCACCTCTCTTCCACCCCCCTTCTGGTGCCTCTACACACTATCCTTGTAGCATCTGGTGGCATTGTTTTCACCACTCTTGTTGTGACATGGGCCTACGTGTGTGCTTTTCCAGTCATCTGGAGCCACACATGTTAATAGTGACTTACATTGTTCTGTTAATGGTGTTGCTAGCACTACCCTTAGGTTTTTTTAATATCATTGGAAGTATCCAGTCTTGTCCACTTTCATTTTTGTGTTAAATTTCTCTTTGTTCAGACAGTCAAAACAGTGGGAAGAATCCAGACTTTGAGTAAAAACTTATTTCAGCTTTACTATACCATTTAAAAAAAAAGCTTGTAAGCGTACAAAATCAAGACATCCACCAAAGCATCTAAAGCACCTATATCTCTCTTCCACCCCTATTACTCCCTCCTTCTCTCTCTCTCTTCATATTCTCTGCTCTCTCTTCCCCCTCTCTTCACTTCCCCGCCTCTCTCCCATCTATATCTCTCTCTCGCCCCCTCTGCCCTTCTCTGTTGTTGATAAGTATACAATCTCTCTGTTGATAGTTTGTTTTTTCAAGCATATGGGATTTGGATGTTTTATTAGGTAAATCAAATATATTGTAGCAGATGTACTGTAAGCCTAATTAATTGTTGACCTAACCATGTAGAAGAGGCAGAAAAGATAGTTGCAGCATCTGGCAGCATAGTTTTCTCCGGTTGCTTCTTAATGAACACATCTTCTAGTACAGCGGATACCAACTTTATGGTGTTCTGTACAAACATTACAAAGTAAGAGGATAGGCCATACCACCAAATATTTACAGATGTGTCTAAGTACCTATACATGTAATGTACTACTTTCACTGATTCATTTATAATTGCTGCAATATAACTTTTAAAATAATTTAGTGTGAATATTGTGAGTTTTTCTTGTCTCTCCCACAGATAATAATTTGAAGTCGAATAAATAAAGAGTACAACTGTGTACCTCTGGTGGTACTTACCTTGTTCTAGTGTATTATCAGCTGCTCCATATTACAAAAAATAAAACAGAAAACTGGTAACCCAGAATTTTTTATGCACAGGTAAGAGGCCCAAATATTCAGGTAGCAGCTAATCAAACTATTTAATCCCACTTGATATTCAAATCCTCAAAGTACACCAAATGTAAGAACCAGAGATGATGAGTAAAAGAGACTGAACCCACAACTCATGTTGACTAGTAAGATTTTCTCCCACTAGTTTGACTATGAAATTCAGCCTAGTTGAACAACATTAGTATGTAACACCACCTACTTTATCATTCACCGAGATCACAGTTTTAAACCTTGCTGTGTAGATCATAAATAATTTTGTAGTGACTTCCTTGGTATCATTCCATCTTCAGCCCTGATGGTTTATGAATAAGTTGCTCTGAGCAGACGTACTGCATAAATCAAGATGACATGGCTAGCATGTCTACTATGTATGCAGATGCTAAAAAGCCAAATCCCTACCTTTTTCAAGTCCTAGCTTAGCTAATTTTTTTAACATTTTTCTTTAATGCTTACAATATTCTGTTCTTCTAATCTGTGCCTATGATACAATGACAATTAATATGCTTTGACACTATGGCCCAGACCCACAAAAGGGTGCTATGCTTCATTTCATATGAATGGGAGTAATAGCGTGCAAACAACAATTCATATGAATGATAGTAAAGGCGTGCTAAAACTTAGCACCCTTTTGTGTATCTGGGCCTCTTGAGTAGGCAAACAATGAACAGAAACAAAAAAGACTGAAATATATGAAAAGCCCACGTAACAGATCCAAAAACAAACAGGGGCCTGTGTACTACGCAAACAGATTTTTTGGCACAAAAACTCAAATACAATTGCACTTGTGTGCGCCTATATACTAAGCTCAAATTTCTCAATCTTCTCCAGCTGCAACAAAAAATTTTTTTTCATTCGTCGGTGCATAAAAATGTACTGCACTTTGAGTACAAAATATAAATGGTATATATTCAAAAAGAGGGTTTGTATGCCAAAAAAAAAAAGTAGCAAGTGCGTCAAAATCGCCTGCCAAGTTCAACTTGGCATAGGTCCTAACCATACTGTTAATAGCACAGAATAAAGTTGCTATGTACAGTATCAACCCAAAAATGTATTTGACAGAGCACAGAACTTTCATTATTTCGATCAACAAATGTATTATTTTCACAGCATGGCTATTACATGTAATATTACAGTAATAATGTATCTTTTCTAATGCTAGTTATAAGTAAAAAAAACTCCACATCATTCAATTTTATTTGCATTGTATCAATCGGTTATTCAACATGAGGGATGCATCAAAATGAATTTCAAACAACAAGTTATGTGTCATATGTATGAATTTTTTATATAAAGGATGCACATTTTTTAAAGTTTGTGTTACTTTTTTAGCAGTGAAATTTTGATGCACAAAAAACATCTCAGTAAAATCTTAGTAAATAGGGCATTCAGTGTTTTTATTTATTTATTAGGGGTATCAATTACTCACGGCTATATATATATATATATATATATATAAAAACAACATTACCATTCTCTCGTCCGGTAAAGAAAGACTGCACTCGGTTCAGTAATCATGAAAAACTATATTGGGCATCTGAATAAAAAAGATAAATCACCCAATCCCAATGGATTATTCAGATGCCCAATACAGTTTTTCATGATTACTGAACCGAGTGCAGTCTTTCTTTAACGGACGAGAGAATGGTAATGTTGTTATTCTATTATTTGAGACTAGCACCTGTCTATATGAACCAGTACATTGAGTGCAAGCTGTGATGTTTGTTTATATATATATATATATATATATATATATATATATATATATATATATATATATATATATATAGAGTTAAGTTATGGTGAGTAAAAAAGTGACAAAAACCCTCCAGAGCAAAGCAAATGAGGGTTTTTGTCACTTTTTTTACTCACCATAACTTAACTCAGTATGGTAAACCCCATCCTTTAGCTTCTCTGCATACCCAGTTAACCAACCCCGCACTGATAAGACCCATTAAGGTCGAAGCAGCTGTCTGTGGGTGGGTGGGATCGCTTCTCGGCCTTTTGGCTAAGATCAAGGCGATATGAGTGCTCCTCTCGACCTGCACAGCTATGACCAAATGCAGTACCATCCTATCTGGGGCTTCACTAGGAAAGGTCTGTGGCAAGCATTTGGCCCTCTAGCTCGTTGAGAGGTGGTGTCCAGGCCCCGGACCACAGAACCCCTGAGCCTTCGGGCTAAGGGGGGATGGCATTTGAACAACCAGCCCTTTGGGGCTGGGGTGCACCCGCACAACCCTCGAAAGAGGGGAGATGATGCGAACTCCCTTGCAGGCCTCGGGCCAGCGGGAGGAAGAGACGGATGTCCTGAATCCTAACGGAGGAAGGCATCAATGTCCCTGGAGACCTAGGCTTTCGGGCTGAAACCTTCAGGGAAACTGTGCACTGAGGGCGGGTTTGACTTCGGTTGGACAGTCCAAGGGCAAGCTCCCTATCCACTGAAGTGGACTGGGATCCGATGAGCGAGAGGGTGCAACTCTCTCGGGAGGAAAAAAAAAAAGCTGTCTGTGGGTGGGTTTTCTGGGTATGCACCTTAACCCGGGCTGTGCTCAAAGCTGTGACCATGCAGCAAGCTTAAGCCTATAGGGAACCATGTTAAAAATGGTTTTTGAAGCAAAAAGTGGCACTGTGTGCTCATTTGCATGTCATTTCCCAGAATCCCTTGCTGCAGTGGAAGTGCTGTGTGCTGGGTGATAATGGTGAAAGGCGGGGTTGCAGACCTGCCTAAGACATGCAGATGAGCATACAGTTGTATTTGCATATATATATATATATATATATATATATATATATATATATATATATATATAACAAATGGAAATATTTCTGTATGTTCATTTGCATGTCTTAGACAGGTCTGCAACCCTGTCTTTCACCATTATCTCCCAGCACACAGCACTTCCAGTGCAGCAGGGGATTCTGGGAAATGACATGCAAATGAGCACACAGTGCCACCTTTTGTCTCAAGCTCATATTACACGAGCAACCCTTAAGCCAATGCATGCTGCTTTAAACACAGCTTTTAAGCATAGTGTGGTGAATACCTACCCTTAGTATCAAACCAGCATAGCCAGCACAATCAACCTCACACTGATGATACCCATCAAGGTTGAAACATGTCTGTGAGTGGGTTTACTTGCTTTGCATCTCAACCCAGCCTATGCTTAAAAGCTGTGTTTAAAGCACCATGCATTGGCTTAAGGGTTGCTCGTGTAATATGAGCTTGAGACAAAAGGTGGCACTATGTGCTCATTTGCATGTAATTTCCCAGAATTCCTTGCTGCAGTGGAAGTGCTGTGTGCTGGGTGATAATGGTGAAAGGCAGGGTTGCAGACCGGTCTAAGACATGCAAATGAACATACAGTAATATTTCCATTTGCTATATGCTTTACTGTGGAGGGTTTTTGTAACTTTTTTTACCCA
This sequence comes from Ascaphus truei, assembly GCF_040206685.1. Taxonomy (NCBI): domain Eukaryota; kingdom Metazoa; phylum Chordata; class Amphibia; order Anura; family Ascaphidae; genus Ascaphus; species Ascaphus truei. The sequence continues at coordinate 358,589,519 of NC_134485.1, read as the reverse complement.
CCATAATCTTAATAAGTGTTGTATATATGTATATATATATATATATATATATATATATATATATATATATATATATATATATATATATGCAAATACAACTGTTTTGTCACTTTTTTACTCACCATAACTTAACTCAGTATTATGGTGTGTATATATATATATATATATATATATATATATATATATATATATATGTATATATATATATATATATATATATATATATATATATATATAATACAAATTACTTAGCAATTGAATGACAGCAACAATGATGCCAATTTTGAGCATACTATAACACTTGGAAATATTATGTACTCTAAGGTTTCGGTGCCGAGTACAAAGGGGAATCAATTCAATTTAGGGTTACAACTACATGTTGATGTGTAGAAGCTAACTTATATGTCTGATATACAGTATATAGTAACACATGTCAACATTACAAATCACAATCTCCTTTGATGTGGTTTGAGTGTAACTCCACCTGTGCAGACATGCTTCAATTTCTGAGAGTATTAGATTTGACTGATTACAGTAACATAATGGACATTTGTTTTAGGTCATAATGAAAGGACCGCCAATCTGTTCACCTGGCCAAAAATGTTTGGAGTCCATCACTAAAATGAATGAAACGTCTTCGACTGTGTATTCTGGCAAAGCGGCATCCTTTGCTTGTACTGCACCGACACACTTTATTCGAGCAAATACCCGGTATGTACCTGGCAGATACCTGGAATGCGCCGCTCCTCACCTCTGACAAGCCCCGTTGCATTTGCCTTCCCAGCCTGGGTTCATGCCTGGCTGACGGGCGGCTGATCTGTTAAATGATAATGATTAGGATTTAATAGGCTGCAATGCTTCGCGTGTCTACCAGATGGCATAAATTCATGAATTGTAATGCAGTATATATATATGTACTGTGCAGTATTGCAGCCAGCGGGAATAAAATGCTTCAATCCCTGCCGGAAAATAACTCAATGCACTCGGGCAGAAAACAGTCACAAACCTCAATACACCCGGGTATACCCGAATTCGTGGGACTAGCCGAGCTCGAATAAAGTGTGTCGCCAGTGTAAATGGTGGATAATGCACTGACTTATGGTTGTAACTTCATCTTACTACCGTTTTCTTGGCAATTTTTAATTGCATTGTCAAATGCAGGCTTACAGGTGCCTCACTATTTTCACCAAACACAGAGACGCTAGTTTGCAGCCAAACCAATAGAAAATGAAGGTACTACTCCTGCGAGGCGAACACTTGTAAGGCAAGTAGATTGAAGATAGTGAATTAAAGTAAATGGGGAATTTCACCCGCAAACAGCCCGATCGGCCGCTTTAGTTATAATGCAAGTCTGTGAACAGACTAGGACCAAAGGATATTGGCCCATACAGAAGACATTTTCCAGCATGTCTTAGTAAGTATTGCTTTTACTGCCCATTCAACTGAAGGTGTGCTCCAACTCCAGCAATGAAAGTGTCTTATGGAGTAGCACCACTTAGTAAATATAACCCGTTATGGCCCATCCACTTGAATGTACCATAAGGTGTCTTCCAGCCCAGATGTTGTCTTACGGAGTTGTACTTCTTAGTATATGACCCATTACGCCTAAGCGACGTAGCCATGTAGGAATTCTATATTGTTTATTTTGTCATGCATGCAGTACTCAATTTTTGTTGCTGGTAGTGATGTTTTCAATTGTTAGCCATGGGAATAGATTTACCCCAAATTCTGTAATTTATGGTAACAGGAAATTGACGTTTGATATATATATATAATGATATCTGCTTGGCTAGATTCAAAGCTCTCAAAAGTATAACTTTACACTAAATGATGACACTGAACTAAATGTACTGTAACATTCTGTTTTTGCATACTTACTAAACAGTAGTGTCAAAAGACTTGCTAAAATCTAAATAAACTATATCTACTGCCCCACCCTGATCTTTTACCTTAGTCACCCAGTCAAAAGTCAAAACAAAATAGAGGCTACATAGGGGTGTATATGCCACAAGAAATCACTTTGTTGCACACCGCCTCTGTAAAACATAGCATTTAATGAATCAATTAAAACATGTGTAGCCATGCTGTAAAAAAAAATACAGTTATCTCTCCTGCTGACAGTAAGGCCTGGTAAGTTATGGGCATGCCAGCAGTAATCATGGAGGTTTGCCCTCACACCCTGGTGAGGTGCCCTATGTATGGATGGGAGTGGCCACATACTCTGAATCCATAATTAGTGATGTCAGAGTTGTGCCTGCCTCCAGAGGATACATAAGGCACAGCACTGCTCAAAAGTTAGAAGTGTTGCAGAGGTGTTGCAGAGTTGGTTATAGATGTTGGAGTAAGGAGCAAGTCTGAGTACAGATTTGGGAGGAGGCGGCTCACTAGACTGTGACCAGGGACCTGGCACAGGGAATATCTTCCTGAGGGGAGATAAGGAATCCACCAAATTGGGAAGATATACCTTTCAAAGGGAAGTGCGGTGAGCATGAGCGGCTGAGCACAACCGCTGTGAGGGGCAGCTGGCCCACCTCACCTCAATAAAGATGATCTTGTTCAATCATACCCTCGTGTGTAAGTGTGGAGTGATTACACAGAGGAGTGCACCACAGAGGAGTTCCTCACCAGGACCATCTACAAGCGGACGCTGGGATCCTGATGAGGTGGAGGCGCTGCACTGGATCTAAGTAGGACTCAAGTACACTACCTCAGCTGCCTGTCTGGGTTGGCAATCCACACACAACATCATGCGGGAGGCTCAGGAGTCCTGTTGCCAACAGGTGCACCACCAGACACTACACTGTAATGGGGACTGGTTAGACCACAGGGGCCAATGTGAGATTGGGTGGGTCAGGCTAGGCCAGAAAATCCGTTACACATGTATCACTGTAATTAGAGTTTGAACAGTAATTAAAAAGTAATTGGTTCATGAAGGAGGGGGAGAGAGTAGAGAAGGGGGAGTAATCACAGATTATTGAGGCTCAAAATCAATGAAGAGCCAGAATACCAGTAATCACCTTAATAGGAGTGTGTACTCCCTGCCCAGAGTATTGCAGCTAGAAGCGTGCTAACGAAGTGACAGGCTCAATATTATTATTCATATAGAGAGATTGCCTTAATGTAAGTCACCGGGTATGTGGTTAATGCTCAATATACTGCAAGAGGGAAAAAGAGCCCCAAATAAAGCACTCTAGTTTGCCTGGCAGTACAAATACACAAAATTTAATGAAGGTTGTCACAGAACATAAGTTTAAAATACAAAACACAGAAAGTTTTAAAATAAGGCATGGACCCCCTATATAGCAAAACTTGTTTTATCCTCTAACCAGAGTGTCCCATAATGTTCACTTGTGAAAAATACTCAGTGCTGCCGGTGAAAGTGGGGGCTGCACAGCGAACCTAGGGGCTGCACAGCAAACCTAGGGGCTGCATTGTGAACGTGGGGGCTGCACAGCGAACCTAGGGGCTGCACAGCGAACCTAGGGGCTTCACAGCGAACCTAGGGGCTGCATTGTGAACGTGGGGGCTGCACAGCGAACCTAGGGGCTGCATTGTGAACGTGGGGGCTGGATTGTGAACGTGGGGGCTGGATTGTGAACGTGGGGGCTGGATTGTGAACGTGGGGGCTGGATTGTGAACGTGGGGGCTGGATTGTGAACGTGGGGGCTGGATTGTGAACGTGGGGGCTGGATTGTGAACGTGGGGGCTGCATTGTGAACGTGGGAGCTGCATTGTGAACGTGGGGGCTGCATTGTGAACGTGGGGGCTGCACTGTGAACCTGGGGACGGCACTGTGAACCTGGGGACGGCACTGTGAACCTGGGGACGGCACTGTGAACCTGGGGACGGCACTGTGAACCTGGGGACGGCACTGTGAACCTGGGGACGGCACTGTGAACCTGGGGACGGCACTGTGAACCTGGGGACTGCACTCTTTTTCACATAAATATTATATATATATAAAAACAAAAAAGACTGCGCCTCTTGATATCTACTGCAATAATATCTGTTAAATCTATGTTGTGATCTCATATAAATAAAAAGAGTCACTAGTATATATCCATAAATGATGATCTAGCATATGACACACAAATAAAATAATGATTCTAAATATTATGAACCAATGTAACCAGTAACTAAAAACAAATCAAATTAAATTAAAACAAATATACATGCATAAATAAAATATAAAAAAATGCGTGAGTTGACATGAATGTGAAAATATGATTAAGATATTCAGATAAGAGTCCAAGAAGCAACCATTAGATGTAGTCCTGTTACGGTAGAAATAATGGATATTGGCCCTCTAGATCGGATACTGGCAGCCTTCTGAAAGGAAACAACGACCTCCCAATCAATCTATGTAAACGAGAAGAAAAGAAAGCGCCCGATCCTAGTGTAATAAAATAAGATACACGATTTAATGTTTCCCAATAAAACTCCAACAAATGCAAACTCACAAACAAAGAAAATAATCAAGCATGTAATGAATTATACTCATTCACCAGATGCTGGAATCTGCTGCTCCGCTCGCACGTCCTGCTCCCACGTGTTGTTTTGGCACCTCTAAGCTACTGTCCAGCAGGAGCCCCAGAGGGCATGCAGCTTCTCCTGATGTTCCCCGGAAACCAACTGAGGTAAACAGAGGTTCCGGATAGGAGGAAGGGAGATGGTGGGACCATAAGGAACCAATCGTCAGCGCGGGGCTGCGTCCCAGAGTCTTAATGAAAGTCCCAGGTATAGATAAGTCTGGTGCAGTGACCGTCACTAGTTTGCACTAGTATCCCTACGCATTTATTCACACTTAGGTGATTTCATCAGGGGATATATATACTATATATACACACACACACACACACAATATTATGCCCAATATTGATATCTCTGGATATAATTTATGTCTCCTTTGATCTGGTTGCTAGAGCACTCCTGTTTTTCGTTTGTCCATATGCATATTATTAATACTCTAGAGAGGTAAAAAAAATCATGGAATTAAAGATATAATTCCCCAAGTTTAATAAACCTGTCTTTTTCCCTTTTTTCCCTTGTATGTACAATAGCCATTCTTCCCAGGTAGCACCCCTCTAATTGTTAATCTAGAGCTGAGCAGGGATCATCCCCCACCCCCACCCCCCCTTCTGTATTATCCGCTGCTTGCCTGTCTTTAATAAAGCCGACTTAATCTGGTGTATTAGTCTAGACGGGCACCACTTAAACGGTTGGCCAACAATTTAGCATATATTTTAATATCCGAATTTATCAGGGATATAGGTCAGTAGCTTTTACAGTCCAATGGATCTTCACCTTGTTTGTATATTAGCGATATCGACGCCTGAAGCATCTGGTCCGGGAATGACGCACCTGCTAGCACTGCATTAAACTTCCGGAGATAGGGGGACAAGAGTGTACTGAATTTCTTATAGTATAAATTCGAAAAGCCATCCGGGCCCGGAGCCTTGGGTGGCTTCAGATGCTTGATAACCTCTAGCAACTCTTCCATTGTAAAGTCTTCTATTAATCCCTCCCTCTCCACCCTGCTCAACTTCGGCAAGTCTGAGTCTGCTAGGAAGTCCCGCAGGGCTGGTTTCGTGGTACTGTTATGAGTGACTTTTTCCCCAATGTATACATTTTCGTAGAACTTTTTTAATTCCTCTATTATTAGCTTAGGATTCAATGTCATTAGTCCCAATTTTAGGCCTGAATGTTATAGTTTGGCTGTCTGTTCCAAATTGTATTTGCCAGCAAGGTATCTGGTTTGTTTGCTTTCTCGTAAAATTTCCTCTTTGACCAACTCAAAGAATTCTCGGCCGGTGAGGTCAGTAGCATATTTAATTTGATTCTAATATCTTTCAGTTCCTTTAAGTTTTCTGCTCTGCTGTCCCGTTTTATGCCTGTCCGACAGCTCCTCGAGTTTGGATTGTCGAATGGTTATTTTTTTATTTCTCTCCCTCTTTCTCCCTGTAGCTCAGCCAATCAGAGAGCCCCTTAGGGTGGCATTGTGGGCCTCCCATAAGGTTATTTGGGACTCGACGCTGCCCGTATTAAATCTAAAAAATGTAATCTGCGCTCTTTTCTTGCTCCCTGCTGCCGTCCTCTCTGCCACTGAGACCTGGACCTGCTTCAATTCTGCTTGCTGAGTCCTCCAGGGCCACAACATGAAGGTTCAATGTCTCCTTCACTTTTAAGTGTAGCTTCAGCCATAACGGGACGATATCCCTTTAAGTGCTTAATTGCTCTCAATTGCTTTCAATTAAGCTCTCTGCCTTTCTTCCCATGTGCAGGGCTCCTCATTTCGTTCCAGTCTGGATCCAGAGCAGACTCCTCTTCATCAGCACAATACTATTTATATCTTTCCTCAATTCCATCTCAGCTTGGAACAGAGACTTGATTTCACTAACAAACCCCTTAAGGTCATTTCTGGTGACCAGGTCTGTCCCTCTCCGATCCTCCATTCCCTCCCACTCCGAGTCGGATACCATGCATGAGGCTGGGGCCGTGGGTCCTCCTGCTCGCGCCCGATCCGCTTTCTGAAAGTAATCTGTGAGATCCGGCGAGGTTCTCCTTGATTTGGGCCGGATCGACATCCTGAGTTTATCCGCTGTCCGTTGATAGTATTTGATATGCGTTTTGTCTAATTTTGCGCTGTTTTTCTTTACTTTAAAGTGCCAGGGAATGCTGAGCTCAGGGTTCAGGCTTCCATTCCCTCAGTCATCGCGCATGCGTCTTGAAATGTTTTTTTTTTTTTATTAACTGTGCAAGTCCCCTTTAATTGTAGAGAATGGGATGTGTTTTGCCTTTTTTTTCTTGGAGGGGGTTTTGAATTTTGAGCCTTCTTAGCCTCTGTCCACCCTTCTGAGCTGCCAATGGAGGATCCACCTCACTGCCTCGTGGTCCTGACGGCCATCTTGGATGGTCCGACATCCACTTCAATGCCTCTACCGACTGAGCAGTCCGCATGTCCCCCTCCACCCCTCACCACCCGGGCAGCCACGAAGCAGGTCGTTCCCCCGGGGTCTCAATCCCCCCCACCCGGCAGATCAGTGCTCCACGCGGGAGGCCAACAAAGAGAAGTAGAGAAAAAACAAGATGGCCGTCGCTCCCGTCACCTCCACGACCCGAGCAGGCAGCGTGTCATCAGGGACCACCAGGTAGCCTGGGGGGGGGGGTCATAAGGGGCCTCCAGTTATCCCTCTGTTAATTATCAGGCTCTGCTACTCACCCCTCGGTTGCACAATCCATTAGGCTCTCTCAACCCGGCTGCGCCAGATTGGGAACCCAATTTTAGCTTTAGTTCAGTGCGGGACCGGCGGCCATGTTTGGCCTCTCGTGAGGCTAAGTCAGGGAGGTTCCGCGAGGTGATTCCCCGGCTGTTACTTTTAGGAGACTTCGGCTTGATGCGTGGAACCTCCAGGACTTGTAACCTTTCTTTTTTATTGTTTCTTTGGGTGTTTTTACTTGGTTTTTGGGGGTAAATACACTGAGTTTCAGCAGTTCTGTACTATGAAAAAATACTTGCATTTTTTTTTCAAAAACAACTCTAAATGAAAATGTAAATGTATTATAATGTAACAGAAGACAAAACCCCAGCAAGCTCTTTTTGGGAACACCTGAGCCCCCACAAAATATATAATATATATATATAAAGTGTCAAAATGGAGTGCTATTGAGCGTGGCATATGTATACAACAGACGACAGAGAAGCCCAATGCTACATCCAACATGACAAAAATACACAGTAAAATACTTTAATATTCTCTTGAAAAAGGGTCATTTAGTTTAACCCTTTGGCCAAAGCGTTGTAAGCTTGCGAGCCACGACAAGGCAGACAAGGCAGACACCCGTTCGCAAGTCCTAACACTACCAGATAAAATACTAATATACCTCTATTAGGAGGTAGAAAGACACCATTGGATCTATATCCAGTATAATGAAAGGACCTACTAACAAGGGAGGTGGGGAGGGGCGGGCTTAAAACCTGGGAAGGAGGTGCCACCAACCTCCAACAGCTGATAATAGGTTAACAGAACACAAAACCCCAGCAAGCTCTTTTTGAGAACCCCTGAGCCCCCACAAAATATATATATGTATATGTGTCAAAATGGAGTGCTATTGAGCGTGGCATATGTATACAACAGACGACAGAGAAGCCCAATGCTACATCCAACATGACAAAAATACTTATAAGTATTTTACTGTGTATTTTTGTCATGTATCATTGGGCTTCTCTGTCGTCTGTTGTATTATAATGTAGCAAGCATTTTTTGTTTCTATAGCAACCATTTACAAAGTGACATCCCTTCCTCTTCTGAAACACTCTGGCACACCCCTTTTTGAGCCCTGCCCTCTCTCTAGCAGTGCACCAATTGAATCTAGTGACTACCTGGTCACATGATCTCGCCCACAGAACTTTGCATCGTTGGTCCTTTTCTGCTGCACTGACAGAAGAAAAAACGAATGGCGCACAGCCAGGGAGCCAGGTGTGGAGTAAAAATGCTGTTTCTTTATTAGTGCATGAAAAGAGACAAGTATACCCCCTTAGGGGACAAAGGCAGGGACCTCCTACACGTTTCGGACCAACGGGTCCTTTATCAAGAAGTAACAGGATCACAGGAGAACGTATCGATCGGCAACTTAGCTAATTACTTATCATTGCGTGAATTGTATTGGTACATACATTAAGGGGGTGGGGAATGGCAATTTGGACTGTTGCTTTAACATGTAAACATAAAAAAAAATTGTGTGGAAGACTAATGATTAACTTAAACTACCAGCTAATAGACCAAAGTGTATAAATGAGTATAAATGGGAGGTGCATATGTGAATAGGGCTACAGACAAAAACAAAAAACACAATACTAAGGTATTAACTACAAAGAAATCCACTTTATTGCACACCATAAATCATATGGAATATTATTATTATTTAGTGGTGTGCAACAAAGTGGATTTCTTTGTAGTTAATACCTTAGTATTTTAATTTTAACATGTAAACATGCAACAGGTTTGACATTGAAACAACAATCCCACCAATTTGTTTTTTTTTTTTTGAACTATTGATTTTCTTTACAGAATTTGTACCAGGAGGTTATCCGGAGCTGAAAAGTGTTACATTGAGTTCCAAGGTCCCCCAGTTCCTGAGAAACTTAACAGTTTTAGTTGCTGGTATTTTTCTCCCCTTTTAGGGAAATCAAAATGCTCATCAATTCTTGTGAGCCCTGCAACATCATTGTTGCGGCTTCCTATTGGACCACCTATTTAAATGTCCAGGAAGTAACACCGCCAACAAAATGGGTAACTATCCCGGAACAAGGGGGCCCAACAGAGCTAAAGAAGCGCATTTTAACTCGAGGATCCCAGTTAAAATTATGTAAAAAAATCTATATTTTAATTTTGCGGCATTCCTGCTTTGAAGGGTGTGTGGAAGCTATTGTATAAGAAGGAATTTAGCAAAAACTACAGTAACTGAAATACAGTTAAATAAAATTGCTTATGGCCACAGAAACCCAGGGGCAAAATACAAGCAACGACCATGGAGGGATCTTAAAGTGAAGAGGCATTTCCAGCGGAAAAGAGATTGTGACGCCACTTGACAAGTAATTGGTGAGACGTTACCCAGAGTGCGCTGTCAAGCTCTAGAGGGCATATCTCCAAAAAGGATTAGATAGAGTGAAGATGGTCTGAAATTTGCAACAAGAATTGTCCAGTCTTTATATTTAAAGCCATACAAAGTAATATTTTAGGACCTGCCTGTGTCAACCTCCAAATATTGAAATGAGTGAAATGGTGGGGTGTTGAATATGTCACAGAGAAAATGGACTATAAAATCTATTGATCTGTTTGCAATATCGCTGCAACACTTGGCCCAAAAGAAAGGTATGTTCTCTAATAGCATAGGAAGAAGGAATACATTCAAGTAATTATATAAAACAGTCTTGGACATCCTATTTATTACCAGCTAGTTACAGCAGGTGTAAATAGGAATATACAGTGGACATTTCACTTTTCCCCTCTATGGATAACTTTTTACACTTGTGTAACCCCTCATTACCCGGCTCCAAAGGAGTGCTACATCATGTAAAGTATATACAGTACAGTGGTGCTCAGTCTCTTTTCATACATTCCCAAGGTGATGGACTTTGTGCAGGCTGGGAGTGTAGACAGTTATGTTACATGATCTAAGCCAGGGACTTTTCTCTTTCAAACATATACAGTATAATGGAAAAACAGATACTGTGCAGTGCCTAATACTAATGAATACACAAAGTGGCCTTTCACTTGTAATAAACGTGAATATTGCCAATGCAACCAAAAATAAAAGATGGATACACCATTAGACAAATATTCATACAATATGTCCAAGTGATACAACCATATAGAATGTCCTTAATTGTAGTGTTCAGTCACTCCAAAGATGTTGATCAGATCAGGTGAATCTCAGCATATGTAGAGAAAAACATGCCAGACATAGTATAATACTGCATATGGAATTGATGATTAGCCAAATGGTTAACTGATAGTGAAATCCTTAGAGGTAGGAATAAAGTAAGAAAGTAAGATTAACAAAAGTACATTAAATAAATGTTAAAAACAATCACATGTGGAACATTGTGACAGAATCCACTCCACATGCCTGGCAAAAATCAAAATCCTACTTACAGGAGGTAGGTAGGTAATGCGCATAGATCGCGAACTTCAATTGGAGGCGGCTGCTTTTCTCCTCCAGCTGGTGATCCTGAAGTCCCCAGTATGTCTTCATATACATTCCCAAGGTGATGGACTCCGTGCAGGCTGGGTGTGTAAACCGCGATGTTACAAGATTGAAGCCAGGGACTTTTCTCTTTCAAACATATATGCTTTATTTACAGTTAGCATATTACATAATTCTTCTTTGGGTGCCTGTATAACATCCCAAAAGAGGCTCTTATCTTGTTACCGATGCTATGGTGCTTATCTGGCCATTCCTTGCATAGCGGAGGGGTTCTCCTATTCCCACTGGGACACTGTGGCAGGGGTGCACCTTCTTTCGAGGACTATTATCCCGTCACCCTGTGAATGACCCTTCTTGTCCCTACCTATTGGATGTAGCTGTGCTTGCAGATCTGTTGCTAAAGCAGCCCCAATGGTGTACTCAGAAGCCATGTTTAAAGGGACATCATTTTGAATACACGGCACTTTCCCCCTTAATCTTCCAGGAACAAACTTGGCCCAATATCATGGCTCTCTCTCTAAGAAGGGGCACATTCCAGATCAATTAAAACAATAAAGTGACAGGTCCCTTAAATCCCTATGTTAACTATTCACAGCGAGGCTCCTCTTTCTTCATCTCCCAGGAATCTGAGTTCCAGAACCTTCACTCCACGATATATATCCTCAAGTGATGTCACTATCACCCTGGATACACAGGTAGGGTTCTTACATTCTGCAGTATCATCCGGCATTAACCCATAACTTAACCCCTTAGGTATACTAGTAGTCCCAGTAGGGAGGCTACACTTGCAAATAGATCACCTTTATTTAGAAATGTTAAATAAATATTTACGGTTAAAAGATTTTCATACCTTTTGATCCATGTTTCAATGAAGGATGGCAACTTATACCCAAAGTTCAACATGACCTGAAGTCAAAATATGTTTTGCCATTACAAACTTCAAAAACTTCCTACTAATTGACCAAGATGGTATCTACTAACATAAGAGCAAGATACAATTAGATATGGGATCATGTTTTAATGCTAAACAGTAGTACACTCGTAAAATGGGAGGATTTTGTTTCCTAATGGGATTGTGTCCACATTTCTGAGTGGACATTGCTGACCCTTCATAGTGATGTTATAGCCCAGCGATTAATATTGTGCAAATGTGTACATATATTTGCATTACAAAATTGTTTGCCTTTTTTTCTTACATTTTGCGACATTTTCACAAAAGTTCATTGCTCCTCATCCTCTGTAGATCTCTCTGTGGGCGTACCCCAGGGGTCTGTCCTGGGACGTCTTCTCTTTTCTCTTCACACGTTCTCTCCGGGTGAGAAGACAAATGACAGACAGGCCCACTAAGGGACGATATCTCTTTAATATTAGAAATACGATATAGGTATAGGGCAAATGGCAACCAAACCTATACAAATATAACGAGGGTTAAAATAGCTGGCTAGACACCAACATAGGGCGGAGGAGTAGGGCAGGTCAATATCGCATCCACACTAGTACAAAGAAAGGATCCGGAGCCGATCTCAGTACATACCCAGCCAGGCAAGTGGAAGTGAAGAGCCCTGCACAACCTCTGCCTGCAAACTCCACAGGAACAATCTCACGTGACCTCTACGCGTTGCACACGTAGTGCTTCGTCAGGAGATCCGGGTGACCTTATAACATCTCTTGGGTACAAATATCACCTCTATGATAACGACACACAAATTTACCGTTCAACCCCTGACCTTACACCTGCTGTACAGACCAAAGTCTCTGAATGTGTCCCTGCTATATCATCCTGGATGACCCTCCCGACTCAAACTTAACATGTCAAAGACAGAGCTCCTCATACTTCCTCCCAAGCCTGGCCCTACTACTCTCTTCTACATTACCGTTGGTGGTACTATTGTACACCCAGTATCACAAGCACACCTTCCTGCCTCTCATCTATCTCCCCTACAATGTATGTTAAATGCTGCTGCTAGAATCACTTTACTCGCTCCTAAATCTGTCTCAGCGTCTCTCCTGGCTTCCTATTAAATCACGTATTACTTACACAATTCTCCTCCTCTCATTTAAAGCCATACACTCTTCTGCTCCTCCTTTACATCTCAGTCCTAATTTTTCGCTATACACCTGCTCGACTCTTGCGTTCTGCTCAAGGATGTCTTCTGTCTAAACCTTTTGTATCTAAAGCCCTCTCCCGCCTAAAACATCTCACTCACTGCCTAACATCTCTGGAATGCCCTTCCCCTCAATATCCAACTGGCACCCTCTCTCTCCACCTTTAGGACCTTTCTTGAAACACACCTCTTTAACAAAGCATATGGGTAGCACCGCTGGCCGATACTAAACATCTCTGATGCACTGACCTTAGCCCCTTGCAGACGCACTTACCAGAACACTCTCCTTCTGCCTCTATAAGTTCTCCCCACTTACCATTTAAGTTGTAAGCTCTTCGGGACAGAGACTCTTTTTCCTATTGTTTTATGTCTAAAGAGCTTATTCCCATTGTGTTATAATATTATGTCACGTGTATTGTAAAGAGCTATGCACCTGGATGGCGCTATATAAAGATATGCATACATAGCTCAGTACTGTGCCACGTTTCCACAGAATTCAGAGAAACTTGTCTATAGAGGGTTCACATGATCCTGTACACTGACTTTTAATTCTTGGCGAAGTTTGTGAACCTTTAACGTACAGTATGTGTGAAATGTTTCACTAAAAACAAAAAGTTGCCAATTCAGGAATTTCAGGGAAATAATTGCACATCCCTGCAGTCTGTTGTTTTCATCTGTACACTGCTGGGTGGGTTATCTTTGTACCCCTGCTGAACGAACTTTGTGGCAGACAGAACCATGATGTTGCTAAAAGTGACAATATTCCTCAAGGATGTAGCTAAGAGGGATCTGTGGAAAGAAGAGACCAGGGCTGCCTATTCTGAGCTGACCACAGATAACTGATTGTTCTCTTCCATTGCACCACTCACTACCAAGCACCAGTCCTGATGCCAAATCAGCTGAGGTTTGAGACATAACATGGCAGTAGAGATAAAGCTATACTAATTTTATTCATGTCTTTAATTTTTCAATTAGGCAATGAGGAGCACTTAAGAAATTCCAGAAATAAATATGTGTAAGTAAGAGTGTAGTCATGCGCAACTATGTACTTCAATAGACACTGAAATACTTACTTTGAAAGCTGAAGTGATATAAATAGTGATCCTAACTTTTAAAGCAGACTTCAAATCAGAGGCTCACAGGAGATCAGGGAGAGTTGTCATGTATGAGATATACGTATATTTACATAATTCACCTTCACCATCTCCTTACATGGAAGAATGTAACAGAACCGCTTGTTATGTACAATACATATCACCCATAAGAGAAGTAACAGTGTGTGAAGACAAACCATTAACCAGTGTATTGTTGCAGGCAGGTAACATACATCGCTGTTACTTCAATTGCAGTTTACAAGCAGTGGTGGCTATAAGAGAACTTCCGACCAACTCACACGATATGTCGTCACTGACTCGGGTAAAAGCCCGCGGAACAGGGGCACCAGTGTTTCTGGCAGCGAGGGATCTAGTACGCCAATCAAACCATAGCAGCATTATATCAATCTCTATGGCGACCGATAGAGCGCCAACCACATGGCGGCGTTACCCAATGCTTACGACAAAGTAGCCAGCGCCAATCAAAATATGGCGGAGTTGTAGCAATGAGTACGGCAACAATCTAGTGCCAATCAAAACATGGCAACGCCGGAAAGCGTTTCAGCCGTCACGCCCCTTTATCGTTCGGCGGGAGTTTTGTTTTACTTTGTAATTGTATTGTTTTCCCGGGGTTATAGGTATTCTTTCGGAGAAAAAAAAAAAACCAAAGCTGCATTTCAAAGACTCAGATGGCTGCCGACAGGAGAAGTAAATCCGCTGGTCTTATGGGACAGTCTGAATCCCAGGGAGCTGCAGCGAGGTAACGTAGCGATGTAACCTATTGAATACCAGAGGTCTGCAATGCATACGAGTTAAATAATGATACCACTAATTGGCCTGGGTGCAGTTGTTGAATGGTGTGGGCATGTGGAACAGTCTATATGAACTGGGTAACATATAAAAGAGTTTGGGGCCACAAAAAAAATCGGTTCTGGTGCTAGACTGGGTGAGCCTGTGGTAATGTTATGTTTGCATTTCCTTTTCTTTAGTTGAAGAGTGAAACAGGAAGCAGAGTTCATCTATTATTATTTTACACAACATCCATAATCCAGTGAGGGAGAAAACGGTATCTACTGTTCACAGACATTGCGATAAATGAACTTAATGCTGCAGACCAAGCAATATCCTACATGTGTGTTTTTTTTTTAATAAATCAGTTCTGTACTATAAGAAAAAACTTGTAGCATTTTTTTTAAAACTCCGAATTACATTTTTAATGTATTATAAATGTAACAAGCCTGTTTAGTTTCTATGGCAACCATTTACAAAGTCACACCCCCTTTCTCTCTGAAACAAGCTCTGGCACATGGGCGTCGGCAAGGGGGGCGCTTGCCCCCCACCCGAATCACTCGCAGTCCCGGACTGTTTATGGCGCCGTACAGTACGTTAACGGCGCTATAAACGCCAAAAACCGACTTCAGGAGGACCGGGACGGAGGTGGGTGGGTCCCCCTGGCGCCGCAGCAGGCAGCTAGTGGTAGGCTAGCCTACGCTGCTATGCAGGAGGAAGCGCAGCGCACTGTCATTGGTAGCACTCGGGAGTTAGGCGGCTCTCATTGGTAGCACTACCTACCAATGAGAGCCGCCTCACTACCAAGTCGGGACCAATCTGTGCCGCGGCCGGGCCCGCCAATGCGCTGCGGCGGCGCCGGTGCCAACAAGTCCACTCATCATTGGTAGCTGAGCGCTACCAATGAGAGAGCCGCCGCTGTCCCTTGATGACCCAGTCCCTGAGTCGGACCAATCATGGTCCGACTTTGACCTCCACACTCATCACGAGGCCTCCCGCCCATCATGCTCCCGTCTCCTCTGACTCGTCGTAAATTTGCGCAGGCTCACAGTTCAGAGAGTCTGCTGAAGAGTGAAGACGCAGACAGCAGCACTCTCTCTGCGCAATAGGCCCCGGCACTCTGCAGAGTAGACTGCAATTAGTTCTGAAATCTGAATCCAATAATCCACAGACCACAGTAGTTTTGCTGCCTCAGGGGGCAGGAGGTAGCATTTGGAATTGGCAACAATTTGAAAACTAGGGTATAAAGACAACACAACGTTTCGCTGGGTGCCAGTGCCTGAATAGAGTGTGAGAGAGATTCTGAGAGAATGGAGAAATATTATGGAAAAAGAAAGACGGGGCAGAGTGAGAGAGCAGCGAGAGAGAGTAAAAGTAAAATTGTTACAGCAAAAGAGACAAAGGAGCATGATGCTACTATGGATGGAAAAAGAAAGATGGGGAGAGAGAGGGAGCACATGATAGAAAAAAACCCTGTGATGTGTCTTGTGTGGTTGAAAAAAACAAGGAGAAGCAGACCGGGAAAAACAAGGGAAAGCAAGCAAACACTGAGATGTGGATGCCATCCAATGCTAAGGCCTCGTTCAGGGTGCCAGAGGCAGGAGTTGGAGGGCGGGCGTTCACCTATGCGAGCGGCAGTCTGCTGGGCGACGTATGCACATCCTCCCTAGCAGACTTTCTCAAGAGTTGAGGAGGCGGGGCTACAGACCTCAGTTTAGGGATCGGAGTTGCTGTCTTGATATCATTCTCAAGATTGATTTCATTGGCTGCCGAGGTACCAGTGACGCTGCTGCAGATTCAAAAAACAACTTGGGTTGTTTATTGAAACTGTAGCCAGCGTCAACTCCGTACTTCGGAGACAGGGCAGCTGTTACCCTGACAACCACAATTAACTTTAAATACATTGTTTCGGACGGCCGCCCGCACGTAAGCACGCCCTCCCTCCGAAGCCAGCACCCTGAACGAGGCCTAAGGCAAGTGCTGTGGGGTTATAACTGGTGCTGTGTGGCAAGTGTTTTGGGTGCAATCTAGTGCTGTGGCAAGTGAAATCTGGCACTACAGTATGTATGTATGTGTGTGTGTGTGTGTGTGTGTGTGTGTACAGTCATACTAATAAGTGCTCCCACATAGCTCGTAGGTCGCAGCACACCCCGTTCCGCAGCGGAACGGGATGGACCCAATGATGAAGCTTGCCACCAAGGGGAAACCCTATTGGGTAAGGGTTATATAAGGAAAACATTCTGTTTTCCTTGCTTTTTTGAAAAAGAGTTGGTTTTGCAGTACTGAAGGGTCTTTTTTTGGTTAGAGGTATATATACCCACCCACCCACACTGTGTGCCACACACATACACTTTTCCTTTTTTAAGTTTCTATTACTACATACAGGGCTGTATTCAATAAATAGTGCATTGTAGGTGAGTTATTTGAAGTTCACAAATCTCATCTTACCAATATCATTATGCATTATGCAAGGGAAGCTTGAATCTTCTAGCAGGAGAACTTTGAAGGGATTTTTCAACTCCCTGCAGTTCATCTACAACCCACAGTTTATTCAATACCGCCAGCCCGGTGATGAGCAGAGTATTTAATGATCCCCATTTCTTTTTCTTGTGCCCCACCTGGCACACATCATGTCGGAGGATCCTGCGCAGAGAAGCAGCCTTAAAAAGTACGGCTGGAATGTCTGCACTTAAGTGCCAGAGTGACATGGCAAGTTCTCCAGGCACCCACCAGATCCTGCAACCCTGAGTAGCTGCTCTTTTTTGATGTCATAACTACACTTTCACAATTGCTTTATTAACCTTCAAGCTTTCTCAAATTTGCTTGAAAATGCACCATTTGCCCACTCTTTTTTTTTCAAAATTTTCTCGGGGGGGGGGGGGGGAGAACCCCCCCTTATGCTGGTCGGGCTCACTCGCCACAGTGCATTCACCACCACTTTTACGCCGGGCACTGGCCGTTAAAATTATGCCCCCCCCCTAAAAAAAAATTCTGCGGACGCCCATGCTCTGGCACACCCTTTTTTGAGCCCTGCTCTCTCTAGCAGTGAACCAATCAAGTGACTGCCTGGTCACATGATCTTCCCCACATAACTTTGCATCTTTGGTCCTCTTCTGTTGCACTGACAGCCCTTTAGTGAACCCCAGAGCCGAATAATAAGCATATGCGTTCCACTAGCTGCAGAATACTCGTTTGCAGTCATTTAGCGAACCCCCTAGCTTAATCTTCGCCCATCGATCTCAGGAGAATGGATCAATTGGCAACAGGGTTGCCACCTTCGACTGACGGCCAACCCGGAGATTTTTGTTTTTAAATGACACTGTGTTGCCATGACAACGGGACGCAATGTAACGTCACGCGGCGTCAAGTTGCCATGACGTCGTGGCATCTCATGGTCATGGTAACGGGCATCACGTGATGCTGTTACGTCACATGACGTTTCCGTTGGCATGGCAACGCAGCGCCATTTGACGCCGCGCAGCCATATTGACATTAGTTGCAGGGGGAGATGCCGGGAGACATTGCTGTTGCGTGTTAATGGTATATGGAATTGTATATTACCTTACGTCATTTCTATTATTTATAACTAACGCTGATGACAATCTCACAAAACGTAAAGTTTGTGGAAAGCATCTTGAATCACTAGTGGCAGCAGCAGCAGTAGCAGCAGCAATACATTGCCACAAGTTGCATATAAACACACACAAAATATGTGTGTGTATATACACAACTGTATGCTCAACTGCATGTTTTAGGCAGGTCTGCAACCCCGCCTTTCACCATTATCACCCAGCACACAGCACTTCCACTGCAGCAAGGGATTCTGGGAAATGACATGTATATATATATATGTATGTATATACACACACACTCACACTCACTCACACACACACACTCACACACT
Organism: Ascaphus truei; assembly: GCF_040206685.1. Taxonomy (NCBI): domain Eukaryota; kingdom Metazoa; phylum Chordata; class Amphibia; order Anura; family Ascaphidae; genus Ascaphus; species Ascaphus truei. The sequence goes on along the minus strand of NC_134485.1, from coordinate 358,570,920 downwards.
CTGTGTGTGTGTATATATATATATATATATATATATATATATATATACACACACACATATATATATATATAATATATATATATATATATATATATATATATATATATATATATATATATATATATATATATATATATATATATATATATATATATATAATCTCCCAGTGCACCTTAGTAATAAATAGACTTGAAGCAGGGGAACAGGCACTTGAAGCCCCAGCAGGAGGACAGCCAGAGAGGACGGAGTGAGAGTATGACTCAGTGAGTAGCGTGGCATCACAATGGAGGACAGGAACAGGTGAGTGACCTGTAGCAGGCTTCAGTGGAGACAAAGAAAGTCAAGGAGGACTTGACTTTTGAATTGGGGGTACTTAGGAGCGCGCCCGCACATAGCACGCTCTACCACAGCCGTCCAATCCTCTCCTGCCCGGGTCCTGTCATTGCGCAACACTGCTCACTGCCGTCCAGACCACCCGCCCACCCGGAGATTTCAGGGACAAACCCGTAGCCCGTAGAACCCGTAGAAAGGTATGCCAAACCCGAAGTCTCCGGGTGAAACCCGGAGAGGTGGCAACCCCGATTGGCAATTTAGCTAATTACTTATGATTGTGTGGATTGTATTGATGCACATCTTAAAAAGAAAAAAATATATAGGATGATTTCTAGCCATGAGAGAATGTTTTATGTGACTTAAGAATCTATCTTGTTTTTATTAATTTCCATTTAGTATGAAACTTGGTATGTTTTTAAAAGTCTGCTGAGTTGAATAGTATATGGTCTTGAGTTTGGAATCAAAGGTTAGTTAAATAGTTAGTGAGATAATACAATAGAGATTGGTCTTAAAAGATAATCCTATGTTCCTTAACTATAGTTACTTAAAGCTGCAGTTCAGTCTTCTTTTTTTTTTTTTTTTTTAATTTTTTTTTTAATTTTTTTTTTTTTACTTCAGTAGTTTTGTGTGCAATCTCTAATTACCTAAAGAACTGTATAGCTGCAGGTCAATTCGTTCTCCATGTATTGATCGGCGAAATTTGGTGACATAATTAGTGAAGGGATCTGTTTTTCTTCTGCTTCTGTCTCTCAGTGGAAGCTCATGAATATTCATGAGCACTCCTGCACTGACATGTGCTAGAGGGAGGGCAGGGCTGACAAAGGGGTATGCCAGGGCTTGTGACAGGACATGAAGGGGCAGTGCCTTAGCAAATGGTTGTTAAAATAGAATACAAGAAAATTGGTCTTTCAAAGTTGTTTTTTTAAAAACAGAAAATGCTAAAAGTATTTTTTCTTACTACAGAACTAATTTATTAAAAAAAACACATGCAGGATATTGACTGAACTGCAGCTTTAATGACCAGAACAAAGAAGGATCTTCTAAATCAAAGTAAATATTTTTAAAGGATTAAACTGTGTTCTAATGATGATTAACTAAGAACATTTTGGCTGACAGTGAGAGAAACAAGTATTGTTCAAATGTATAGAGTGTATTTGGATGTATAGAATTCAGAATCATTTCACATCAAGCTAAGAACAACAACGCTAAAGAGTCTCCTCTCTATAACTAAATTCTATTTGCTTGAATGATGTAACTGACTGAAATGTGATGCTGTAAAAGATGTTTTCTATTGTCTCTGAATAAATTGAGAGAAGAACCCGGACCGTGGACTATTTAATATATATATTGAAAGGTGGAACATTTATTTGCACCCATCTAATGAAGCAAATCTTTAACGGCAGCTTGGACTGCAGCTTTAATGTAAGGGAAAATAAAAAATGGAAACATTGTATTGTGGCTCAGGTACATAGATGACATCTACTTCTGGACTTTAACGTCAAACGAACTATTAGAATTCATAATGATGCTTAACCATAATTAATTAAATTTAAAATTAACTTTACATTTTCAAAAAGAAGAAATTTAATTTTTGGATTGGACTTCTTTTTTAGATCTGAAGATAATCACCTTCTATCTAATTTTTATATATATAACCTGCTTCAGCAAATACTCTACTGCATACCAGCAGTGCCCACCCAAAACCACTATTAAACAATGAAGCTTTATTTGGAGGGAGAGCCTAAGATTACTTATAATCGGTTATAAGAAAGAGAATTTGAACATAAGACTAACTAAGCATATCAGAGAGCAGAAAGAAATGATTTATTGTTTAAAAATAAAAATCTAAGACTAATATCTACCTTCAATCTGCAGGAAAGAGAAATTAAGAATTTATTATTTTATTAACACTGGCATATTCTGAAAATGAATGATGATGACATTAGACCGTTCATTTCAAATAAACCATCAATAATGTTTAGGAGATCCAGAAATTTGAAGAATAAACTAGTTCATAGCCACCGTGGTAAATAAACAATGAGACAACTGTACAACAAACGGCTCCCATGAGTGCTAAAGGCCATGTATATACATACTGCGCTATATGTATGCACACACAGCTGTTTCTTACACATACAAATACTCTATGTAATTCCATCCCTATATACCAATATGGACCACATAGTATCTACACACACTTTTAGTTATGCTACAGCCTCTTACATTTCCACACCTATCCACACCATTGATATAGACTCCCACTCCCCACACCTTTCGTAAAGCGCTATATACACTGTGGGCTCTTTACAAATGTATATTTACACACACACCTAACATTCTGGGACTATTTAACACCTCAAGTCATAAATCGCATACTACACAAGGGGGTGTGTTAGGTTTCAGTCACAGATAACATTCTTATATGCACTGTTTTTAAGTTAAACCTTGCTCGCTTTATTCAATGTACCATCACCGGAAGAAGAGATCAGTGTATCTCGAAAGCTCGCACAAATAAAAGCATTTTGTTAGCCACAGAACGGTATCGTTTATTCATTTTGATGAATGAATATATATATATATATAATATATAATATTATATATAATATATATATATATATATATTTAATACTATGTGTGTGTATATATATATATATATATATATATATTATATATATATAATTTATTTAATACTGTGTATATATATATATAATATATATTTAATACTGTGTGTGTAGTATATATATAATATATATATATATATATATATATATATATATATATATATATATACAGTGTTCGACAAACCTATACATTTGCTCGCCCCGGGCGAGTGAATTTAACCCACCGGGCGAGTAAATATTGGCCCAAGCAGCACACGTTTGGTACTAGGTGGCGAGTAGATTTTTTGTGTGGCGAGTAGATTTTTTTGGTGATTTGTCAACCACTTTGTGTGTGTGTGTGTGTTGTGTGTATATATATATATATATATATATATATATACGTATATGTATATGTGTTATATATAATATATATATATATATATATATACAGTGCTCGACAAACCCGGTCGCCAACTCGCCAGCTGCGATCGGATATTGGCTCGTGGCCAGTAACCTTTCCCCTGATCTCTAAAAAAAAAATCCCCTGCTCGAAGAAAAAAAAAAAAAAAAAATCGGAAAAAAAAAAATCAGAGCTGATGTGGGATGGAGTTGCCAGGACTTCAAACGCCCTTTCTGCATGGGTAAGTAATGGGGGGGGGGGGGAGTGCGTGCGTGGCGTGTGTGTCTCCTCGTGCGTGTCTCCTCCTCCATAGTATCCTCTTGTATAATTGTGTCAGCTCCTTACAAGACCTGCACTGATCCGGCCATGGAGGAGTTGTACAGATGCTTGAGGTGGGGGAATTTAATACACTTTAAATATTTATATATACACTGGTACATCTTTCCCCCTCTCTCCGGCGCTCCGCTGCCCGCACGGGACCTAACATACTCTAACTGGCCGGGGTGCTTCTCTTCCCCCCCCCCCTCCTCCGGTGCTACCTTGCTGCCCGCGCGGGGTCTGAAGATGTTGCAGTAGCCGGGCTTTTCTCTCTCCCCCCCCCCCCCTCCCTCCGGGTGCTACCGCTGCCCGCGCGGGGTCTGAAGATGTTGCAGTAGCCGGGCTTTTCTCTCTCCCCCCCCCCTCCCTCCGGTGCTACCGCTGCCCTGCGCGGGTCTGAAGATGTTGCAGTAGCCGTGGCTTTTTCTCTCTCTCCCCCCCCCCTCCCTCCGGTGCTACCCGCTGCCCGCGCGGGTCTGAAGATGTTGCAGTAGCCGTGGCTTTTCTCTCTCCCCCCCCTCCCTCCGGTGCTTACCGCTGCCCGCGCGGGTCTGAAGATGTTGCAGTAGCCGGGCTTTTCTCTCTCCCCCCCCCCTCCCTCCGGTGCTACCGCTGCCCTCCGCGCGGTCTGAAGATGTTGCAGTAGCCGGGGCTTTTCTCTCTCCCCCCCCTTCCTCCGGTGCTACCGCTGCCCGCGCGGGTCTGCAGGAAGTAGCAGGTGTTTCTCCTCTCTCCCCTCCGCGCACATCCCTTCCCGTGTGTGTGTGTGTGTGGGTGGTATGAGAGTGAGATTGAGTGTTTGTGTGTGTATGGAGAGAGAGATTGAGTGTGTGTGTGTATGAGACAGAGATTGAGTGTTTGTTTGTGTGTGTGTATATGGGAGAGAGAGAGATTGTGTGTGTGTGTGTGTGAATGTGTGGTGTGCAGGACACCAGAGGTAACCACCCAGTCACCCCACCCCCCCACCCAGTCACCCACCCACCCAGTCACCCACCCCACCCCCCCACCCAGTCCCCCACCCCCCCACCCAGTCACCCATCCCACCCCCCCACCCAGTCACCCATCCCACCCCCCCACGCAGTCACCCATCCCACCCCCCACGCAGTCAGTCATATGTCAGTTATCCCACCCCCCCACCCAGTCAGTTATCCCACCCCCCACCCAGTCAGTTATCCCACCCCCCACCCAGTCAGTTATCCCACCCCCCCCAGTCAATCAGTTATCCCCTGTCTCCACCCTCTCTGTCTCTCCCCCCTCTCTCTGTCTCTCTCCCCTCTCTCTGTCTACTCCCCTCTCTCTGTCTCCTCCCCCCTTCTCTGTCTCTCTCCCGTTCTCTGTCTCTCCCCCCCTTCTCTGTCTCTCCCCCCCTTCTCTGTCTCTCCCCCCCTCTCTGTCTCTCCCCCCTCTCTGTCTCTCCCCCCTCTCTCTGTCTCTCCCCCCCTCTCTGTCTCTCCCCTCTCTCTGTCTCTCCCCCCTCTCTCTGTCTCTCCTCCCCTCTGTCTCTCCCCTCTCTCTCTGTCTCTCCCCCTCTCTCTCTGTCTCTCCCCCTGTCTCTCTCCCTCCTCTCTGTCGCTCTTCCCCTCTCTGTCGCCTCTCCTCTCCCTCTCTGTCGCTCTCCCCTCTCTGTCGCTCTCTGTCTCTCCCCTGTCTCTCTCTCTCTGTCTCTCCCCCCTCTCTCTGTCTCTCCTCCCTCTCTCTGTCTCCTCCCCTCTCTCTGTCTCCTCCCCTCTCTCTGTCTCTCTCCCCCCTTCTCTGTCTCTCCCCCCTTCTCTGTCCTCTCTCACCCTTCTCTGTCTCTCCCCCCTTCTCTGTCTCTCCCCCCTCTCTGTCTCTCCCCCTCTCTCTCTGTCTCTCCCCCTCTCTGTCTCTCCCCCCTCTCTCTCTGTCTCTCCCCCTCTCTCTCTGTCTCTCCCCCCTTCTCTGTCTCTCCCCCCTTTCTCTGTCTCTCCCCCCCTTCTCTGTCTCTCCCCCCCTCTCTGTCCTCTCCCCCCTCTCTTTGTCTCTCCTCCCCCCCTCTCTGTCGCTCTCCCCTCTCTGTCGCTCTCCCCTCTCTGTCGCTCTCCCCCTCTCTGTCGCTCTCCCCTCTCTGTCGCTCTCCCCTCTCTGTCTCTCTTCCCTCTATGTCTCTCTCCCCTCTCTCTCTCTCTCCCCTCTGTCTCTCTCTGTCTCTCCCCTGTCTCTCACTCTCTGTCTCTCACCCACACTCTCTCTGTCTCACACTCTGGACATGGATATCTTATTTACCCTATATATCTTAACAGCCCCTATACTACACCGAAATAACAAACTGCTTTCTTCCAGATCTGACTCAAGCTTCACACAGGAAACATCGGAACCCCCCCTAACCCAGAAGACAGGTAGGGAACGCCTCCCCTCCAATGTATAACATTGCGGGAATTAAGGTATCTGGACATTGAGGGACTGCGGATCAGGTAAGATCCCAGGCGGGATTGCTGCTTTAGATATTGTGAAGCGAGGCGTCCAGACATTGGTTAAGGGGTTCAGGAAACTAGTCATTCACATCTGGCTTTTTTTTCTAGCACACACACACACACACACACACACACACACACACACACACATAACAAGAACTAATTGTAGTATAATGTAATACAATAAATAAAACTTATGTCAAAAACGAATGTTCTTACTAGGAATTTACTCAATTTATTTTATTTATGTATTTTTTTAAAAGCGGGGCGGGACTAAGGGCGGGGTTGGGGGCGGGGTTGGGGGGCGGGGTTGGGGGCGGGATTAAGGTGGCGAGTAGATTTTTTGGTTCGGGCGAGTAGATTTTTGGGTGATTTGTCAAGCACTGTATATATATTATATTATATATATATATATTATATATATATATATATATATATATATATATATATATATTATATATATATATATAATATATACACATACAGCTCAAACCCCGTTACAACGCGAATCCGCTTATAATGCGATGCAAGCGTGGCTCCCAATTTTTGTATTTATTAATACTTTACAACACGATTATTGGTATCTTAAATACTTTATTGTACAATGCATACAATTGTACATTAGTTCTAACGCCATCCGCTTATAGTGCAATGTGATTCTTTGGACCCCGAGCACAGCGTTATAAGGGGGTTGAATTGTGTGTGTATGTATGTGTATATATATATATATATTGTTTGTGTGTATATATCTCACGGGAGACCAGACGATTACCTTGGTTAAATCAACTTACCTGCTTTAAAAGGGGGAACGGAAAAGCCTCTGGGGCAGCAGTCGCTCTCTGATACTGAGAGGACAGAGGAGAGCAGACAGACAGACACAGGCTGCTCATACTTACGCTGTCCCTAATGGAATAAAGCTCCATGGTAAGGAGCTACTTTGTATTTCCACATCTTGTTGGTCTGGTCCTAGTTTAGCTAGCCAACCGGGTAGATAGGTAAGTCTATGTTTAGTTGGGTTCCTTAAAGGGGAGTAGTTTTGTTTGAGGTTTGTTTGCCTTAAAGGAACAGTGTACATATTCTTGTGTTATTGTGGACAAATAAAACCACCAGAATATTATTTCACTGGAATAACAGTGTCGCCTCCTCATTAACCGCGGCCATCCCGACACTAATATATATTACAATGCTAAATGTAGGATAACTGTGGGAGTGGCTTGCTGGTAAGGATATCTTGTGACCGAAAGTGTTCTCTTAATTGCTTGTGCTTTATTCACTATAAATAGTAAGATATTGTGCCTGTAACAATCTATGGCAGGGGTGGACACAAATATAAAACTTAGGAGCCAGAGAGAATTTTGTTGCCTATTATTCTGTTTGGCTGTACAATAACAGAGGGGGGATTGTACCATACATAGTGACATAACCAAGTAAAAATTAAATGAAAATATGCAGATTCTCCAGGAAAGTAAATATCTGCACAAAGAAGATTATTGTACAGTACGATGGCTAAGAAACTGATGTGTTAATGTTTTGTAGGGGAAACAGTTTGACACCGCTTCCATTAGGAAACACAGAAAGGAAAGAAGTGGAAGAGACAAATTTACAATTGCAGGTAAACCTTGTTAAATGGTATTGAGAGAGGTTGTTTCTTTCAGCTACATGTCATGTAACATGGTCATATTTTGGCTTACATTGTGGTAAAAAGCGGGTAATCAGGCGGTGCACAGCTGCCGTCAGGATATGAATCAGGGAGTCCACACGCTATAGATCTAAAAGTCTATGTTTAGTGAGTGCATGACAGCACGAAACAAACTGCTACAAGGAACTTCTTGACGCGTTTCGTCTCGTTGGAGACTTTGTCAATTCCTAATATTTTCTTTAAAGCAATAGGGTTTACTCAACAGATGGGAATAACTTGTGCCTGACATTGCTGCTCTCATCAGCTGTTTCATAAAGCTCTGATCCCACTCTTTTCAGTAACATATTGTTTTCCTGTCCTTCGGAAGGAACATCATTCCACATTCTTGACAGACCCGCTCTTGATTTATTTGGACCTTTCTACGGTATTGTATTGTATGTCTTTATATAGCGCCATTAATGTACATAGCGCTTCACAGCAGTAATACATGTGGTAATCCAATAAATAACAGATAATATAAATAACAGATCATGGGAATAAGTGCTTTAGACATTAAGGAAGAGGAGTCCCTGCTCCGAGGAGCTTACAGTCTAATTGGTAGGTAGGGAGAACGTACAGAGACAGTAGGAGGGAGTTCTGGTAAGTGCATCTGCAGGGGGCCAAGCTTTATGTGCCATGTGTTCAGAATAGCCACAGTGCTATTCATATGCTTCTTTAAGCATGTGGGTCTTAAGGTGGGTCTTAAAGGTGGATAGAGAGGGTGCTAGTCGGGTACTGAGGGGAAGGGCATTCCAGAGGTGAGGGGCAGTCAATGAAAAAGGTTTAAGGCGGGAGAGGGCTTTAGATACAAAGGCGGTAGAAAGAAGACATCCTTGAGAAGAACGCAAGAGTCTGGATGGTGCATAACGAGAAATTAGGGCTGAGATGTAAGGAGGGGCAGAAGAGTGTAAAGCTTTAAAAATGAGGAGAAGAATGGAGTGTGAGATGCGGAATTTGATCGGAAGCCAGGAGAGGGATTTCATGAGGGGAGATGCTGAGACAGATCTAGGAAAGAGTAGAGTGATTCTGGCAGCAGCGTTAAGGATAGATTGTAGGGGAGACAGGTGAGAGGCAGGAAGGCCGGACAGCAGGAGGTTACAGTAATCAAGACGGGAGAGAATGAGGGCCTGAGTCAGAGTTTTAGCAGTCGAGCAACAGAGGAAAGGGCGTATCTTTGTTATATTGCGGAGGAAAAAGCGACAGGTTTTAGAAATGTTTTGAATGTGAGGGGCAAATGTGAGAGAGGAGTCGAGTGTGACCCCAAGGCAGCATGCTTGGGCTACTGGGTGAATGATCGTAGTTCCAACAGTAATGTGGAAGGAGGTAGTAGGGCCAGGTTTGGGAGGAAGTATGAGGAGCTCTGTTTTAGCCATGTTGAGTTTAAGGCGGCGGAGGGCCATCCAGGATGATATAGCAGAGAGACATTCAGAAACTTTGGTTTGTACAGCAGGTGTAAGGTCGGGTGTTGAGAAATATATTTGTGTGTCGTCAGCATAGAGGTGATAATTAAACCCAAAAGATGTTATTAGGTCACCTAGAGAGAGTGTATACAGAGAAAAGAGAAGAGGTCCCAGGACAGAGCCCTGGGGTACCCCCACAGAGAGATCAATAGAGGAGGAGGAGGTATTAGCAGAAGAGACACTGAAAGTACGATGGGAGAGGTAGGATGAGATCCAGGATAGAGCTTTGTTCCGAATGCCAAGAGTATGGAGAATGTGAAGGAGAAGAGGGTGGTCCACGGTGTCAAATGCTGCAGAGAGGTCGAGTAATATGAGCAGAGTGTAATGACCTCTGTCTTTGGCAGCATGGAGGTCGTCAGTTATTTTAGTGAGGGCTGTTTCCGTGGAGTGAGCAATGCGGAAGCCAGATTGTAGACGGTCTAGGAGAGAATAAGTGTTGAGAAAATGGAGCAAGCGAGAGAATACAAGACGTTCAAGGAGTTTAGAGGCAAAAGGCAGGAGGGAGACAGGCCGATAGTTAGAAAGACAGGTAGGGTCAAGCTTGCTGTTTTTGAGTAATGGTATGACTGTTGCATGTTTGATGGAGGATGGAAAGGTTCCAGAGCAGAGGGAGGAGTTAAAAATGTGCGTGAGCGTAGGGATTATAGTAGGAGCAAGAGGTTTTAGGAGATGGGAGGGAATGGGGTCAAGAGGGCAAGTGGTAGAGGGAGAAGAGGCGATCATCAGCGACATCCTCTGAGACAGTGGAAAAAGAGTCAAGGAAGGCAGGAGGAGAGTTAGGAAGAGGTGTAGGATGGGAGGAAGAAACAGAGGGGATGTTCTGACGTATGGATTCCACCTTTTCCTTAAAATAGTCAGCAAAGTCCTGACACACGGTGGAAAAAGTGTAGCTGATAATCTGTGCTGTCTGGGTTAAAACAACATGGCAGATATAATTGGATGAAATTTCCTGTCCTTCACTTGGGAGGGAAAATCAATAAGCGGCGAGGACTAGATAAATAGGAGATTATGAGTGAGCTATGGTTTATAGCATGGCAATCTTTTAAATTAAAGTGGCTCATAAATCACTAGATTTTGAGATTCTTTTTTGGACATAAATTAGGATTTGTTTTTGGAGATTAATTCAGTTATTCCTCATTCACTATTATCTTTAGGCTTAATATATCCATTTTATACCATGTTCTTGTGATGGTTGTTGTTTCACACTTACTCATACTTCATAGATACAATACGCAATATATGATACACAAATCAATGTTTTTAATTTGTTTAACCTTTTTATAGTTGCCTATTTAATCCCATCAGTAGAGTAGTATCTATCAGAACGTCCATGTCAAATTGATCACCTACAATCGCTCCCTGGTTTATTTTATAACACCTTGATAAAGTGCTAACGCGCGAAACGCGTAGGTGTGCTTTTCACCCTATTCATTGTGAGCTATACACAATAAACTCATTTTTATTTGGAGTTGCCTTGGAAATTTTTCAATTTTTTCATCTCTGGATTCTGGCTGTGCTCCGGCTCTACTGAATACTCCTTTTATTATAAGGCAGCGTCCATACTTGGCACGATGGCTCTTGCAGCGCGTACAGAAGGCTGTGCCTCTAAGAGGCAGGCCATGGAGCACGACGGCGAGGCCGATTTTGCGCCCGTCAAAATTATTTTATTTTTGTCGCGCGATGGCCCGGTCACGTGCGCGGTTCAGCCAATGAGGGCGAACTGCTCATGTAACGTCAGGGGCACGCCTCCAACATGCCTCCCCATCGCGTCTCCTCCAGATCCCCTAGTCCACGGATTGCCTCTGCTGCTGTCCGAGGCCTTAGTCCTCTCTCCATTTTTGAGTGATATCATCATCCTCTGGTGTCTAGGCTATTTAATCCACTTATAGGATTTTCATTCTTTGTTAGCAAATATTTATTTTACATTTATTCATTTAACATAGTACTAGTTACTTTAAACATGCATTGACCATCATTATGCCTATGTTCTGATTTGTCCCACTCACACACGTTATAGATAGATAGATGGCATGTGAAATAAGGGTGTTTTTAATAAAGCCATTAGTTGCTGTGGGTTTATATGGGGGCGGGAATCCCTGCCCGACCGCACTTGTGCACTCTTAACAAGGCAAGTGCATGAATTATAACAATAAAATATATATTTTTTAAAACATTCCTCAAACCAAATTGGAAAAAGACTCAGCGCTGCAATGATGGTAGTCAAAAATATTGTATTGGAACAACCATAAACATCCAACGTTTCGCTCTGTCATCTTCAGCACTTCATCCACTGCTGGATGAAGCCTCCCCAATTATCTTCCAGGTGTTGCGGTTGCAAGTCTCTTCTCGACATTTCTCCAACAAATTTTCTGATTTCATCTTCGCATCTTACTGTTGTTTGTCGTCTTGATTTTTACATTTTTCTTCGAATCCAGTCACGTACCGTCTTTGTCTAACAATGGTAATTTCTTCTTGCGATATGTCCGGCCCACTGCCATTTTCATTTCTTTGCCCTGGTGATGGTGTCGCAGACTTGTTTTGATTTAAAACCCATTCCTTTTTTTTTCCTATCTCTTTGGGTAATGCCCATCATACATCTCTCCATACTTCTTTGTATTGTCTGAATTTTCTGGATTATCTTCGCATTTAGAGAGATATATGGAGAAGACAGCACGCAAAAAAATCCATACAGGAAAAATAATTGGGATAAGTCGCGGTGCAACGGGAACAAGGAAGGACCCTAATCCTTCCAAACAATACTAACAATACAAGTAGAGGAAAAACAAAAAGCGAACTGCGCTCATACAATTGTGAATAAAGTGCTTAATGGTGAATATTAAGTAAATAAGGTAAACCTGTTACTTTAAAAGAGAAGACAATAGAAAGCTGTTGGTGTCCACTTTTTAAAAAAAGGTTTTAGTGTTTATATTCAAACCAAATCAATCCATCACTCCATTTGATAAATTTATTGAACGAGGATATGATAGGGCTCTTCTTATTAAATCTTTACTCCTGAGGAAGCTGTTGTATACAGCGAAACGCGTTGAGCCGAGTAGCAACACAGTTGAACCGCAGTCTGGCTAGTTGTTCCATCCCCGAAGGCACAGTGTCGGTACGGCGATCCCATCATCCCTTCACCTATCCGCTCCAACCGGAAGTCGTCACCGCAAGGCCCGGGCGTGACGACAGACGCTTCCCATCCGCGACCGGACGAGGGGGCACCCTCGAGGAGGGATACTGAAGGGACTGGAGTTTCTATCTCCCGATTTACCGAACCAACTGCCTCAAGTAAAACCTTATGTGAATCTGTTCGTATATCACATTGTGTTCCTGACGACATTGCTCCCTTCCTGCCCTGGATCCTAACTACTTGTAAGGGAATCAGTGCATATTCCCTGGAAGGTTGAGAATATTTCAGCAATATCTTATAATTCATTTTTATTTCCTTATTTCACATAATTGTTGTTATAGCGCCGTTCCAAGTCACTGGGTTTCAAATACATGTCCTGCCAGTAAATATATATCTTGATGTACGTGCAATACTCACTTGTTTTTCATCACAATATAATTTTATATACTACACTGAGTTTTTTTGCGCTGTTTCTCTTTTTGTTTTTCTCTTAATACAAGTAGATCCCAACAATACAAGTAGATGTTAGCACTCCATGAGAATGGTCAAAAAAAAAATGAAATAAGGAAATTTAATGAAGAAATCAATAATAATCACATAGTCACTGATGCAACGTGATAGCCAAAATAAGGGGGGGGGGGGTGGGATGGAATGGCTCAAGGTGTGAGAAAGGCACCTAATGGGAAAAATACATGAATAGGAGGACAAGGGGGAAGGGAGAGGGAAAACAGGGGGATGGGGGGGGGGGGGGGTGTTAGCAAAAAGGAGAATAAAGCAAACGAGGGGGGGCAACATTGCATCAGTGTCTGATTATTTTTGATTACTTCATTAAATTTCTTTTTTTTTTGTGCTTATTTCTTGACTATTCTCTCATTGAGTGCTGGGATCTACTTGTATTGTTATCTTCGCATTTAGGGTCCACGTTTCACATCCACACGTGAGCACGGGCAGAATACATAGCTACAGAAAGGCTTGATTACAAAGGTGGGAAGAGCAAGAACGTGACTGTTCGTGAAGGGGAAGGTCATTCCAGAAGTACGTGAAATTTTGAGGAAGATTTCAGGCGAGACTGTGAGAACATCGCCTCGAGAGAGTGCAGGAGACGTGCATAGCGAGAGACTAGAGCAGACAAACAAAAGGGGACAGGGAACCTTGAATACATTTGCTTTTTCTTTAAGCTCAAACAGATATTACTAATTTGCAAAAACTATCTTCAAAACTATACTAATGTTCTCGTTTTTATTGTAGTGCTTAATGTATCTTTCGTATTTTCATTTTAATAGCAGGAGCTCGAGACTCTGCAGCAGGTACATTCATCTATCAAAGCTTTACACCATATGGCAGTTACGTTACATAAGGTAAACGGCATGTTATTTGTAGCATTGGTGTGTGGTCACTTCCGACACTTGCTGTAATCAAACCCTTACTGTGTTGACATACTGTAAGAGAACAAAGCATGAGAAATTTGTTGTGGAAAGTATTCTTTTTAATTTTATGCTTTATAATTCGGGTATATGACAAAAAATAAAAATAGTAGCATCTGCATGAAAATAAATAACAAATATAGAAATTATAACATCAATGTAGAATTTCAAACTGCGAGTTTAAAAATAACATTAAGGGAAATAAAATGAAAGTGGCAAAATGGCCGCAAACCAAACACAAACTGAGAAAGCAATAACAAGATATATTGAATGATTATATTTTAAAGCAGCTGCTCCCCCCCCCCCCCCCCCCCCCCAAATAGGAATTATTTTTTATTTGAACCAGTTGATCCCCTGGAACTGAACCGCTGCAATGAATACTTTTAGGACCCTGGATGGCAGAAATATAATTGTCTTTACTTTTGCACGTACTTGCAAAGAAAAACAGATGACTGCGGGGGTCACCCAATCGGAAGCTGCAATGTCTTCTTACAATGATGTCACCACTTTCTATTGGCTGCCAGAGCGAGATTGACACCCCAGTGACCATATTATTTTTCCTAGGCAAGAATTCTTGTAAGTGCGTTTCAATCTAAGCTGCAGGAGTTGGCGGGAGGGAGGGCGGCAGTTTGCGGGGCGATTAGTGTTTATCCCCAGCAGACTGTTTCAGGAGTTGGGGAGGGGGCGGGGCTACACACGGCAGCTTAGGGATCCAAGTGGCAGTCATGAAATCATTCTCAAGAATGATTTCATTGGCTGCCTAGGTCCCAGTGACGCTGCTGCAGCTTCAAAAACGAATTTTTCGTTTAGTGAAACAGTAGCCAGCGTCAACTCCGGGCTTCGGAGACAGGGCAGCTGCTACCCTGACAACCAGTATTCAAATTGAATACTTTGTGTCCCACGGCAGCTCGCACGGCAGCACGCCCTCCCTCCGAAGCCTGCACCCTGAATGAGGCCTAAGGAACTGAGTGGTTCCTGTGGCTTGGAGTGCTGTAGTTCAGCTCCAGGGGACCCCTTGTATCAAATAAGAGTGTGTTTAAAAATAAAATAAAAAACTTAACCCTTTTGTGCCCTATAGCAATACAGCATACGTCATTAATGGGGGCACCCTAGAGACCTTTATGATGTCGGGTTTTGTAGAGGGCGCCATCCGCAAACTAAACAGAAGGCAGTTTCAACACATTACTAAAGAAGCATGGGCTCAATATAATGCTTATTTAAAAAAAAAAAAAAAAACCTTCATTTATGAACCTCACTCACCTACATTATGTCGCTATTAACCCTTCAAAGACAAGACATTAATGGTTCCGTATTCTGTTAACATGTCAGCACAAATAAATCGGATGA
Organism: Ascaphus truei; assembly: GCF_040206685.1. Taxonomy (NCBI): domain Eukaryota; kingdom Metazoa; phylum Chordata; class Amphibia; order Anura; family Ascaphidae; genus Ascaphus; species Ascaphus truei. Next base: position 358,555,798 of record NC_134485.1, on the reverse strand, counting down.
TGGAGTAGGTGTGCTCAAGTGTTAATTGTATATTTATGTAAGGGGTCTTGTCTTCTTTAGAGTTCCTACTTTGTAAGTGTTCTTGTTATCTATGCTGTACTTAGATTTAAAAAAAAAAAAAAAAATTGGGAAAATTGTAGGTGTACAAAATATTTTACCTGCAATTGTAAAATGTCTTAAAATTATTTTTATGCTTTAGAAGTCAACATTTGCAAGCAAATGAGGGAATCTACAATCAATCTGGAAATTTAGTAGAATGTGCATGAACTTGTGTTTACGATCTCCAGGACTTATATAGTTTGCCGTTAATCAAGTTTATTCCACATTTAATATAACATATACATTTTAAATACATTTTTATTGTGCAGACTTTTTTTTTTTTTTATGCTGATTTTGACTTAGAATCTTGATCTCTAATTTCAGGGCCAGAACTGCTCTATCATTTTTTTAAGATAAGTTATTATTATTAGCGTTTTATTTGTTGAGTCCACATATTCCACAGCGCGGTACAATGGTGTGCAGAGTTATGTATATTACAACAACAAACTGTTACATACAAATGAGGACAAACATGCACAAACAGATCCAAAGAGGTAACGAGGGCCCCGTTTGAAAGAGCTTACAATCTAGAGGATCCTTTTGTCAACTTAAATGTATAGGGTCCAACTAATAGGGCACATGTTCTTAACCTTCAAGTCCAGTTCTGTGCTGATTCATAGAGGACAAGAGAGGTCCAGGCAAACTGAACCAGCACCTGCTATTTGTACAGCCTAGCAAGGAAGAATATTGTTAGCCATGCAACACTAAGCTCTAAAAGGAAGTTTAATTAATTTACCATTGGACGTCAGCACAATTACTTATTACACCATTTAAATAATTTAGAACCAGATCAAGAAAGCTGCATTAAATCAGGGCTCATAATATTATGTTGCCTAAATCAGTAAAGGATGTTCATTTTCCTGAGGTTAACGCATATCCCATAAGCTAATTATATGTATGTATATCTTTATTTATTTGTACTCTGCGCTTTACAAAAAAGACTATACAATATGGGGAATATAATACAATAAGTGCAACAAACAAAATTGGGCAATAGGAAAGGAAATCCCTGCCCCGGAGAGCTTACAGTCTAAGTGCAAGAACAACAGCCGTTGTATAAAAAGTATGTGAGAAAGGCAGCACTCCACCACAGGTAATGTGAAACAGTAAGAAAATAAATGTAGTGGTGCACGGGAATACAGATCAAAAGCCAACCCTAATGAGGGCTAGGTAGGAATTAAGCATTGAACTAATCGGTAAACAATGGGTAAAAAAAAGGGGGAGGGGAATGGAGGGAATACATAGGGAACAAAACAGAGTAAAAACAAGGGGGGGAGGGAAAAAGGACAACGTATAACAAACGGTCTGTTGTATAGCCCGTTGTATATTTCATTAGCATAGGTTGGTCACATTATTGTAGCGTAACATTGTGTGAACTGCCAATATCGGGATGTCAAGTATGTCTTGGCATTACTTGGGTCCAGACCCAGAAATAGGTGTGTAACTAAAGCTTCGAAAGAGAGAAGAGGGAAATGGTTCAGAAAATAACTCTGTTCGTTCAGTCATAATTAACTGTTGTGTTACCCCCATAAATACCATGTAAAAGCCCTATTTCAGTGCCTGGATGTGAGTAATGACAAGTTTAGATAATTTACTTGCCATTATACTGTAGTTAGCGCAATGTTTTCTACAGAGGACTTTAAGTTATGCTATTTACCTTTTGAAGACGCATGGTTAGGGATTTAACGGAGCTTTGTAGATCTGGGCCATAGGTGTACGTATTTAATAATGTTTGTAGTAAGATAATATGGTATGTCCGGTTTGGGTATTATAAACCTTTGTGTTCTTAAGGAGGCCACAGTCCCCCCCCTTAGGACAAAATGACTGTATGGTAAAGTTAGATTGAAAAGGTAACGCGTACATGAGCTAATTTTTCTTTTTTGAAGTAAATAAATAGTAGAAGTATATGTAACAGAAATATGCATATCTATTATTATTGTAATGAAATGATACTCCACCAAATGTTAAAAATACGTAATTCCGTGTATTGTACAATCATTCACATATGAAATAAAGTTAAAAAAAAATGTAATTAAGATCCTTTAAAGCAGCTATCCCTAAATTGGGTGGTCCGCAGAGCTAAACCATACCGCTCCGAGGACCACACATGACAGATAAATAAGCGTTTGAAAGTACCAGTAAACTCTGAAAATAGATAAGCAAATAATTGAAGATGTCCGTGGGGTCAACCTATCGCCCGATTACTTTACAACTTCCTGTTGGCTGTCAGAGAGGCTGACTCTGGCTGCTATTATTCTTTTCAAGAATTTGTCCATCAAATTCAAAAGCTATTTTCTTATCAACTGGGAGCCAGGAGATCAAAGTTTGAAAAAAAAAAAAAAGTTTTAAAAATAGGGCAGCACATATTGCTTTTTTAAAAGGCCTGCAAAAATAAATAAATATCAGTTAGTGGGAAAGTACGTTTACATTTTTATTACACTAAAATTAAGTAAGGAATTTGACAATAGTGTAATGTGAATTTCTGATTGTTTTTTGAGTAACCGTCCTTGCCCGGCATTTACATCATGTCTTATTAATTGACTTACTCTGTCTCTATTACCTTGTCAAGGGGCTTTATTTGTGCAGGCAGAGCGTTGGTAATGCAGCGATGGGCACCAGGAACTTTATTTATACAAACAGCAGCTTTATTAATCACTGTTTATAATCACACCATATACGTTACATCTTTTATAGTCTCTTTAGTGTTTACTGTATGTGCTGTCCATATTCTCTTCCCTAGCTTCCCCCAATGTTGGCCCGCTCAGGAGGTGCTAAGGCTTGACTAATCCATGTTGCCTGACTGATCCCTCGGGTGTGTAGCGTCTGTAGTGCTCCATCTCCTGCTGGGCCCTGTACTACTATCTGCTGTCAGACCAACTTATGGTCTTCTGGACGAGAGTCGGCTATGGACCCTCCGATTGTGCTGATGCAGCTATGCCTCGAGGCTGCAGCTTGGGGAACCCCTTCTAAGCATAGGCTTCCTCTATGTTAATAACGAGAGTGGTGTGGAGCCATTCCTGGGGACACCATCGGAGTAGAACACTGTCCCTAACTATAAAACAATAAAGGGGATCCCTATCCTAGACTCATCTATATTCCGAACCTGTATACACTATTCACAGTGAGGTCCCTCCTCTGTGTCTCCTCAGGTGAACTGACTTCTAGAAACGTGATTGAGGTGTGTATATATATATATATATAAACATATATATATATATATATACACATATATATATAAATATACACACACACACACACACACACACACACACACACACACACACACACACACACACACACACACACACACACACACACACACACATACACACACATACACACACATACACACATACACACATACACACATACACACATACACATACACATACACACATACACACACACACATACACATACACATACACACACACATACACACACACATACACACACGGAAAGAATCCCCAAAATAGCACTCTGACATACACAAAACATACATTTTCGTGTATGTTAGAGTGCTATTTTGGGGATTCTTTCCTTCTGTGTCAGTATTCATATATTTTCTATCCCCAGCACCGCCAGTAGTGTCTATTACTTACACTTTACCCAACTGGTTTTAACACACTTCATTTTAGGTCTGTGCAGGTTCTTTGTTTTACACACACACACACACACACACACACACACACACACACACACACACACACACACACACACACACACACACACACACACACACACACACACACACTTGCATCATAGTTTCTGTAAAAACTGGTAAATGCCAATTTAACTTTTTTTTTTTTTTAAGACTCTTGCAGTTATTTAGAGAAATACTGTCATTGATGTTACCATTTATATCCCTCCTATAGCAGATTGGGGTGGTTCCACCATTTGCTATAAATAATATAGGTTAATAACTATCCTGATTGTTACATTCCAGAACTGTTATCTTTTTTCATTATTTAAAATTTCCAAATTTACAATTAAAAGTCGTTTGTATTTCTTTTTTGCAGACACTGCAATCCGTCGTGGAAAACAGTAATGAGCTCAAAGGTTAGTGTTCTAATTATCATCAACAAAGAACCCAATATTCAATCTCTTAAAAAAAACAAAAAAAAAACACTTGGATTGCCTTTAACACAGGATTGAAGCAGGGGGTCTTCGGAGTTGGACCTCATTAATTTCCGTTCCCGGTACCCCCTCATTCCGGAGATGCCCCCGTAGGGGGTGCCGGTAGCCACTCCACTTGGCTACCATGGTTCACATTATGGCGGAGTTTCAAATCTCACACGCCCTGCGGGCCAATAGGAAGCTGTGATGTCATCAGGAGTAACCTTTAAACCCCAGCTAGCCAAGACAGAGCTGCTACCAGCACTCCCTACGGAGGTAAGTATCTCCGGAAGCAGGGGATCCCCGGAGCTGAAATGAATGGGGTTCAGCTCTGGAGACCCCCTGCTTCAACCCTGTGTAAAAAAAAAAGTGCTTGAATTGCTCCTTTAAACGGCATAATGTATGTATTAGGCTGTCAGAGAAAGTTTAACCAAAATATAGACTTTACTTGTTGCAGCTATTAAAGAGGTAATCCAAGCAGCTTTACAAAAAGTTCACCCATAATCGATAAGCAAAATCCTGCGTCCCAGATGTTACTAAATGGCATCTTTTCAATTTTAAATCAATCCTTCAATCAGTGTAACGCTGCAGCTATAATCTATTCTTATATTATACAACCAAGGTAAGGGGGAGGGGAAAGGGAAGAGGGAACCCTCGCTACTGCCTGGACACAGGTGCTACAATCAGGGGAAATGACTGAATATCAACTAGAAAGAAAAAGAACCCCTATAATGAGAGCACTCAATGGCTGATGATACTGCTAACCTGAGAACCTGATGGAGACGAGTGGATCAATTCTAATATGTAATGATGGATTATTTAAAATCAATTTTAAATCGGAGAAATCCTCAAATAAAATATAATTATATGGATAACCCTCTGTGAGGTAACCCTATACAAATGGCGAAAAATGAAAAAGGAGAATTGGGGTAGGGATATATAGTCCTATTAAATGCAAAGGGTACTTTCTAAGCCACTACACTAGCCAAAATAGGTGAACATATGTTCAGAGACAGGATCTGCTGGTAATCCCAAGAAATTAATGGGATATTAATGTGTGGGTGATAATGCTGTAATTGAGCCTTAAAACCTTAGCTGCAGACAATAGATAAGGTCTACATGAACACAAACAGCAGAAGGAGGTAACTCAAGAGTCAGACAAAATTGTCTGATCCATACAGACTGCACAACTTGGTAAAAGGAACCTAGAGCTATGTATATTCTGTAATTCCAGAGCTGCGAGTCAGACAAGTTGGCAGACTGGTAGTGTCTGACAAGGTGTCTTAATGACAACGTCTTGTTCCCGGAGCCCTATCTGGTGCTAATGGTAAAACAACTTGAGTTAACTCCTTTCAAAGGTAAATGAACCTGTGTTATCTCTTAAACAAATGAGGCAGTGAAGGCTAAGGCCCCGCTCCCTCAGTCAGTGCGCCCGCACTGCAGACAGGCGGGGCGCTGACAGACACAGACCGCGATATGCGGTCTGTAAGGAGCGGGAGGGGGGCGGGAGTGGGAGGGAGGGGGGCGGGATCTGATCGTGGTGCCGTCCACCCCCCCCACACACATACACACATACATACGCACACACTTTAACCCGCAGCTCCTTCCCTGCTCCCCGCCTAAGGCGCCTCCCATCTAGCTCCTTCCCTCCCCTCCTCCCCATTGGCTGACTCGCGTACCACGTGACGCGTCAGCACCGAAAATCACAAGGATCTTGCAGCATCGGCCGGCTGACGCGTCACAGTACTTAGTCAGCCCTGCCGGAAGGAGTCAGCGGGGGCAGGGACCATTCGGGCAAGGGTTTGGTGGTCCGCGGCCGCGCGCCCCGCCGGCCGCAGCGGGTTCGCAGCCTTAGAGAGCAGACAGCACATACACACTGCGTGACTGGACAATGTAGCAGACTGATTACGTCTGCAACAATGTCTCAGACTATCACGTCTTGCACAGTGCTGTCACTAGATACAAAGTAGATCGTTGGCCCTTCCGGCATATATTGTACTCAAATCCCCCCTCCTAAAGGCACAGACAAAGGAGGTCTGTATACCGAGCGATCCCTCCACAATGGAAGGAGTGATGAAGTTTACAGCGGTATGCGGAAGTGACGGACCGGAGAGTCTCGGAAGCCGTCACCTATGACGTCAGTACGCCTACTGCAATATATGCCGGAAGGGCCAACGATCTACTTTGTATCTAGTGATAGTCTGAGACATTGTTGCAGACATAATCAGTCTGGAACATTGTCCAGTCACGCAGTGTGTATGTGCTGTCTGCTCTCTAAGCCTTCACTGCCTCATTTGTTTAAGTGATAACACAGGTTCATTTACCTTTGAAAGGAGTTAACTCAAGTTGTTTTACCATTAGCACCAGGTAGGGCTCCGGGCACAAGACATTGTCATTAAGACACCTTGTCAGACACTACCAGTCTGCAAACTTGTCTGACTCGCAGCTCTGGAATTACAGAATATACATAGCTCTAGGTTCCTTTTACCAATTTGTGCAGTCTGTATGGATCAGACAATTTTGTCTGACTCTTGAGTTACCAATACCTCCTTCTGCTGTGTGTGTTCATGTAGACCTTATCTATTGTCTGCAGCTAAGGTTTTAAGGCTCAATTACAGCATTATCACCCACACATTAATATCCCATTAATTTCTTGGGATTACCAGCAGATCCTGTCTCTGAACATATGTTCACCTATTTTGGCTAGTGTAGTGGCTTAGAAAGTACCTATTGCATTTAATAGGACTATATATCCCTACCCCAATTCTCCTTTTTATTTTTCGCCATTTGTATAGGGTTACCTCACATAGAGGGTTGTCCATATAATTATATTTTATTTGAGGATTTCTCCGATTTAAAATTGATTTTAAATAATCCATCATTACATATTAGAATTGATCCACTCGTCTCCATCAGGTTCTCAGGTTAGCAGTATCATCAGCCGTTGAGTGCTCTCATTATAGGGGTTCCTATTCTTATATTACTAAGGTAACATTATCTATTGTTACAATTTGCAGCTCAAACAGCTGGGAATATTGGCAACAAATTATCACAAACAGGAAAATGTTACAAAGATGTTGCACTGCTAGGGAGCTGTGCTAAAACCAGCTATAGAAATCAAAAGATGTTCAGTATATTAAAGCTGCAGTTCAAGCTGCCGTTTAAAAAAAAAAAAAAAATATATATATATATATTTTTTTCTCATTCAATATGTGCATCAATACAATCTGCACACTGACAAGTGATTAGCTAAGCTGCAGATCGATCCCTTCTAATGTAATCAATCGCTTTGCTCAGGGTTATTTAATTCAGCATTATGGGAAATTTAGTTCCTAGAATATGATTGACTGGGCAGTTACTAGATACAATTGGTGCAGTGCTAGAGAGAGGGCTGGGCTCAAGAGACAGAGCCTATCAGAAGGGGTAGGGGGCTGTCACTTTGGAAATGCTTCCCACATTAGAAACATTAAGAAATGTCTTTAAAACTTTTGAATTTTTTTTTTTAAATGCAACAAGTATTTTCTCATAGTACAGAACTAATTTATTAAAAAAAAAAAAACACGTAGGATATTGCTTGAACTGCTGCTTTAAGATTTGAATTTTAAAATAAATAAAAAAAGATAATACTTACTATCTAATACTACAGAACTGCTTTATTTAAAATAAAACCATCTAGAATATTGCTTGGATAGCTCCTTTAATGGAGATACATTTGGATTACCGTTTAATTTTCCATATAGACAATGGATACAAAATGATTTACAAAATCTAGGGACCAAAACTGCTGCAATATCATCACAACACGTGGCCCAAAGGTACGGTATGTTTTAGTTCCTCTGAGGGCACAGGAAGAAAGAATACATTCAAACAATGAACTGAAACAGCCTTCAGCATCCTGTACATTACCAGCTAGTTACAGCAGGAGTAAATATTAATACACAGATTACATTTTGCTTGCTCTTCTATACAGCTTATGTACAATTACAAACATACCACAATTTTATTTAGAACTGCTAAATACATGCTTACTGATAAAATATTGTCATACTATTTTATCCAGGTTTGAACGAAGGATGGCAACTTTTCTTTGGACAAGGTTCAACATAAGCGGACGTCATATTTGTTTTTGTTTTGCCTGTTAAAAACGTAATAAACGGCCTACTAATTGATTATCAAGATTATATCCACTAACATCTGATGGGCTTTCTGCCAGGTGAACCAATGTGTGCAATGTAATGATGCATTTGATCTCCCTTCACTGCCAACAAAAGTATTACTGTATTTATTTGTGGATTACCTTTTCTTGGTGTACCATTTCCATCTTTCATTTTGCTTCATCAGAGTTCCAACTCAACTCACTTATTAAAACAGCACTGCCAAGATATTTGTGTGTATGTTGAATTTTTTTATTTTAGCTCCTTCTGGTGCGGAACGAATCTGATTTGAACTTAGGGTCTCTAGTGTCTTGCAGAAGCAATGCAAGATGTACTTCTTTCTGCAACTCTGCTACTACTTGATTACTTCCAGTATAAAAATTGGTTGTTTGGAATTCTGCAGATTTATTTACAGAATGTATACATAATTGTTAGAAAACAAACCAATACTTATTCCGTTAAGTATTCTCCATAACATGTCCCCTCCCTCCATCACAAACACTGTCTCTAAATACTTCCCCTATACACCCTCTCCATTCTGTGCATGACAACCTTATCATCCCTGATCACCTCCACTCACTCGTGGCTTCAAAACTTTTTCCAGGCTACAGCCTCTGAGTTCCCTGCTTCCACTTATTTATAAAAAGTGCAATCACTGATATTTGGCATAAAAACATTTTGCAAGGAATTTAAGAGGTCTAGCTGGCTTCCTTTAAACAACTGTAATGATAAATAAAAATATTACTATTTAAAATCCATACCTGGAAATGAAAATACAGTATACTTTATATATAATTTGTAAGACATTTTTCAGCATGTCTTCTACAGAGCATATACCTTTTGGTGTAATTGAATCAAGAATAAATAGAAATAGAACATTGGACCTCTTAGAATGTGTACAAACCATTAGGAAAGAGTTAAAATCACGTAATTTATTCCAAACTTTAGAAAAATCCCTCAAAACAGAAATAATACATTTAGTAAATTACATCAAGCATAAGCGTAGTCCTAGACCTTTAAGAATCTTACAATCCCCATAATTTGATATTGATGTTGAGTTCACTTTAGATTGGGAAAATGCACTAGATGAATGTTCATTTAAATTAATGAAACTGTTGATTAGATGCAGAGACTAAATTAGATAAGGTTAAAGAAGCCTTCAAATTAAATTGGAACCTTTCATTAACGATCCTCAATGTAGAAAGATAGACTCATTAAAGGTCGAATGGAAACATTTTCAAAAGTAAGTTATTTCCCTAAAACAAATGGTAAAAAATTGTGAGGGATCAGCAACATTATGAATTGGAATTGGTCAAAACCCCAAACTGTAATACTATCAGATCCTATGAAACAGGCATATTAGTCCCAATTAGGCATATAAATAATCCATATTTGTCAAACATACAAATTTACAAAATAGACAACCCATTACGGCTAAATGGGACAATGTACAGAATTGACCATTACCTAGGAAGAACACCTACAAACCATGCTCCTTTTTTTTTTTTTTAAAGGGATCACTACATAGGAACCCTGCATATTCCAGTACTTGTGATCAATCACGAATACACACCAGTCCGGAGTGATAGATTATTTGAATCTGAGGGAGCCATCCCAAAAGTATATAATACAAATATTCTTTTAGGAGTGAACCAGATAAACCAGAAACCGATAAATTCAACGGAGAAAATACAAGCACATGAAGAAAGCCCAATACAAAGAACAAGAACAATAACAAAGATCTGAGAGAACAGAGAGGAAATGATGGAAAAACCCAAAAAGAAAAACTTAAAGATGAATTGATTAAACTGGTGAAAATTTTAATCTAGCCAAATATTCCCTCACATGTATGAATTTCTCTATTAAACAAAGGTCTGTCTTTTGCACTTCTAAACCTAATACTGTACATTTAAATTCATAAGGAATTTAACGTTAAAGTATTTTGCTAACAACTTTAATGATATGTTGAATAACAAAGATTATAAATATTTATACAATTTGTTGGCATTTGAATCTGACCACTCCAATTCAACTTGCACTCAATTAACCGTTGATTGCACATTAGATTTAATTTATAACATCTGGTGGCATTAGATTCAAATAATAGGATCTCTCAATCATTACATAACAATCTCCAGAGAGAATCAATTTTCTGTCCTATTCAGTCACAGAGTAACAAAATGTTGGCTCATCTTGTCATGAAAGATCTGGAAAACCTGTGTGAACAGAAATCATGATCAAAAGAAAGGCTTTGTGATACATAACAGATATGATTACATTGAAAAATCCAATAGACTTCTAGGAGATACTCAGATATATAAACAATTAAGACAGGATTCAACAGTATGTTCTTTAAAGAAATTAAAATACCTGCTTGATACAGCAAAAGAAGAGCGAGTTCTATGGAACCAGAATATAAATATTTGTTAAATGAATTTCCTAAACGGCACAGTTCTACTTGTCCCCTTAAGATACATAAACATTTTCAAAAACCACCCAGGAGACCAATAATGTATGGTATACACCACCAATCTGTCAGAATATGTTGATGTCTTTCTTCAACCACTTGTGCTGTAATTAAAATCCTACCTAAGAGATACTATACATCTAATTCAGAAAGTGAGAGATATAACTTGGGAAGATGATTATATTGGGATATCTTGTGATGTACAATCATTTTACCACATGTAAGAGGGGCTTATGCCTATGCCACTGCATCATTTCTAGCAGCAGCATGGGCACTTATCTGGTGAATAACAATCTTGTATTATCAATTTTGTTTTATTTATTTATTGTCTCATTATTTTTCATTTTGAGGAGTACTATATCCAAGTGGAACTACTATGGGGACAACATTTGCACCCTCCTATGCTAACCTTTGAGATTCTTGGTAAGAAGCCTAGATCTCGCATAATAACCCCTTTTTAAAGCATACCGTGGTTTTTACAAGATTCATAGATGATATTTTAATTATTTTAAATAAATATTTTGAATTCATTTTTAAATTGTTAACTGCAATGATTTGTCATTTTTAGTAGTGACATTAACAAGGAAATAATCTCCTTCCTAGATTCTGCCATTTTTAATGAAGGTGCTAGACCAATCTGCATTAAAAATGTCCGCCAAAAGTATACTATAACGGCTACCTTGATGCCAGAAGTAAGCACCATCCGAACTGGATAAAAAAAACATTTCATCTGGCCAGTTTCTAGAGCCTGCAGAAATTATACTAGATTTTTTTTTATTAGATGCAGAAATCCGTTGAAAAAGATTTACAGAAAAATATAAGGAAAAACTAGTTTTTACTTCCCTCAAAAAAGTGGGAAAATTTGAGAAATACATTGAAGACACTCACCGAATGGCCTTACTGAGGGTTTTGTATATACGCCCTTCATCTGACACTTAGTCCTATTGATAAGTCTACGTGCCTTCATCCCACTGACTTCCAGCAGCATCTTTGCCTGTGGACTCTCCGTTTTCTGGCATAACATCCCATTGACACATTTAGCCCTCTGTATCATTTTTTGGAAACTGGTTATATAGGAACTCTGATCTACTATTTAACCATTACTATTAGCAGTGGGCATCTGGTACCCACATTGGGAGAGTAAGTCACTACTACTACTCCCTGACTCAATTTTTATCCTTAAACATTGGCAAATACTCTACTTTGAATGTAACGACTAAGGGTTAATCCCATTTATCAAGGGTAAGGGGTGAGTACATTATGCCCCTCACCAGCATCTGAGTCCACAATCTTCCCAGAGCAATTGCAGATTAGTATGTCGTGGATGCTACTCAACTACCATCCACATTCTAAACTGTGCCTGGGACTGTGCTATACCTTATTTTGGCTGCCCCAAATAGTTCTATGAACTGGGAAACCTTACTTGCTAAAATCCGGTACATTATGGGGTTAACGCCAGCAACGGAGACTGATTGATGCGGCTATATAAACCATGATAGCTCCAACGGGGCACACCCCCCTATTCCTATACGTGCCTTGAAGAAATGTCATTATGCGAAATGCGCGTGTCGGCCAACAAACACATGCACGTTCAGGATTTCGCACTGACACCACAGAGATTTGAATGACTGGTTACTCTGTTGCGGCATCCTGCTTTTTCACTACGCGCTCTACCAATAGACAAGACGAGCGCATTCAGAGGTTTCTTTTACCATACCCTGTTCTAACACGGTCACATTTAACTACAGTTAACTCAGAGTTTCTGGGTATTATATTATATGGTATTCGTCTACATCCCAGCACATAAGGTTCGCTTGTCAATACTATATATTTGAACTAGCCTGTTTCCACAAGAGCCTATTGGCTTAGTGTTCTAGATAGTGGGCGAACTGTATGTGGAGGATATCACTCTGGTACTCGTAGACTAATTACTACCATATCACAACTGCACCCTGCTGGCAGTTCATCTTGTGAACTCAAATTGGGGACAGTGAGACAGTCTGACTATTAATTTCTTATGGATCTATAATTGATGTTCGAGCCACTGAACATTCATTCACTGTGGTATCCACTATGATCCTACCATCATTAGGATACTCGCTGATAAAATCATTTACATGCTCTCTACGTTTATGCTAATGGCCTCCCTCACATGTTCCCATCAGCATAAGGTGTTCAGAGACCGGGTGCAATACATGTGAAATACTATATACGGGTAAATACGAGGTCTACGTGACTATTTCAGCAGTTTATCAGTGTTACAAGTTACAGTAAGATCTGAGTGATGAGCTCTTCATGCTTCTATAAGGTTTCACTTCATATGTACTGACTTCTTTGAGGAGGTGATCATCAGTCTATGTTGACATTAGTTTGAACCAGTATTGCCCCTACATAAGCAATATACGTTTCTAAATTGGGTATTGCTATTTTGTTCACTCCCTGATCCTTTATATATTTATGGGGATACCCACTTTAATGTACTTCCTTATATTATTAGTGGTGACTGACATGTACGGTCTACCACACGCAACGATATTTGATCCAGAGTCTTACTACAGTAATCTCACTTGGATCACAGCTGTGTCCTTGTTGTTTTTTAATACCCAATATTTTAACATTCTTTGTTGACATTAAATTTGCTTTAAAGCATAAATGTATCATCCAGACTGTCGGGAGAGTGCTCCAACTAGGTTTCTTTTCTTGTTCCAGTGTTGATACTTACCTTACCTAGGGAGCACCACCGATTTGAGCTACCTCACTAGCTGTAGCGGGGGAACCTGTTTAGTCAAAATTGAGAATGGCCTATAAAAAAACAAGTACGCTTACTAGAAATTGTCAGAAAGGTAAAGAAATAAGATTTATTAGGTGCTAAAATGAGGCAGCGTCAAAAATACAGCATATCCTCAAAATACACTGGAAGATCCTGAAGGAAGATGATATTTTAAGTAAAGACCTCCCAGACAATCCGGTGACCATTTATAGAAAAAGCAGAAATCTAAACAAAAACACATTAAAACTGATGTGCATCGTCCACTTTGGAGTATAGGAAAACCATTAGGATGTTTTAAATCTAATGCAGGAAGACTGGCCAATTCATAGACTAAAGAAACAAAAAAAATCCTGGCCAGAATTACAGTACAGGCAGGAGTTATGAGATAAAACATTGCACCAATTGTAATACCATGTATATAATATATATGTTTTTGGAGTGCCTGGGCAAAAAAATAATATGTGGGGAGCACCGACACCTTTTTTTGCTGGTTTCATTAAACATGGAGTATTTAAACACTTGCTCTCTTGCTATAATAAGGAAGCCACAGGCCTCACTGTTAAAGCTATAACAATTGTTACCTGATGAAAGAGGGGGGCGATACATTCAAAAGACTTTAGACAAAGAAAGCTTTTGGATTTATACCGATTTTTTTGCCATTGTTTTTATTTTTGTCATGGTTTTTCTATTTGTCTTATCTTTTATTTCATATTTTTTTTCTTGTAATTGTTTCTATTTTCAAATGCAATTGTTTCCCCCTTATTTTTAATCATTGCAGTAAAGCTTTATTGTTTGTTATTTTTCTATTAGTAAAAACAATTGTTATTATTATTATTATGTTAAGAACATCCTTAAGAGCTTTCTACTTCACACTAACAGAAGTTTCATCTTATATTTTTCTAAGGATTTTTTATGTGGTTATACAAGATGTACAGTGCTCCAACGCCTGTACACAATAGGGGTAGTATTGTTTTTCAAATGTATAGTATTTCTCGTAACTACTGATGGAATAATTCATTTGTTCATTTAGTTAATTTCGTTTTGTGTCTTCCTTTTAGCTGATGTGATTGGCACACCAGTCTGAGTACCTGGTTGATAATCAACCTTTTCTTAAAAAATACATTTGTTGTGTTGCTGTGGGGATCTAATGCTGTTTATAGATCATGATGAAAAGGAAGGAAGTGAGGCATCTAGATATTATCCAAACATGGTTTCTTGTTTACTGTCCAAAATATATCATTGGATAATATAAAGTTGTAGTTACCAAAGACATTCATCATACCTATATGTCAGGAACTTTAGTAGCATTTTTTTTTTTGGCTTCTAGATATCGGATGTACTGTGTGCTTACAACTACTGTACATATTTATGCAATGTCAGGATTAGGTAATCAATAGAAGTATTAAATGCATTTATAAGATGTATATCTGTTTTGAAGTTCATAAGATCAGCATTTTTATTGTTCAGTTAATATTACTCATATTCTATGTAGAATCAAAGCAGCCAAGAGTAATAATTGACAATTACAGTATAAAAACATATTTAATTCAATATCATTAGTTTTTGTAGTTTGCTGCTGCACACTTTGTCAATGCAATAAATCTGTTTCAACCAGCAGTGCTTTTTAACCCTTTTTTTTTCTACAACAGAGCTGTGCACCTTCCAATCCCTGCTGTTTACCTGGATCTTCTTGTATTCCCTCTATTGTTGGAAGCATGCCCATGGAGTTTGGATGTGACTGGTCCCAGGAGTAAAAAAAACCAGTCCCATAACATTGTTAGGGATATCGGACTATGTTATATACTGGTATCTCTATGTAAAGGACATCGTTATTTTATGCTCATACAAATGTTATAGAAAAAGGTACAGGATGGAGGGGTTCTGGGGTGCACACCTTGGGGGACACCTTCACCTGTTCCCTCCTGTTCCCCCCCCCCTCCTCACCTCACTATATACTTACTCAGTGTTGGGATTTTTGAGCAGCCACACATACTCCGTATACCTTGGGATATGGGAAAAGAATGAAAAACTACACTTTGATCTGTTCTCACTTATCAGTACTCCTCACTGACTTCAACACATCATAAATATGGCTGCCCTCGGACTTATTATGAATATATCCTGTGTGACTGTAGCACTGATTGGCCCATTGGTTCTCTCTACTATCATATGCAGGGCCGCCAACAGAAATCTTGGGGCCCAGGACAAATGAAAGGACCAGGCCACCCCAACCCATATCGCACCTACCACGGAATTTTTTTAGCGCGCAACTTTTATTTAACTTTTCTTATTGTAATATGGAAAAAAAACATTACAATGCAATCTGTTTATTTCTATATTTTCAACAAAAGACAAAGATACCCAATGCTACATCCAATATGACAAAAGGACTGGGGAGATTCAGTGTGGTCTTGTTTTTGGGGTGGGAAGGGAGCGATCAAATCAGGAACATTACATGTGAATAAAGAAAATATAAAAACAATAATTGTGCAGTATATTCATGCAATGCGGGCTAGATGAAAATCTTGGCTCTTGGGGATTTTCTACTTACAACAGAGTAGAAATAATAATGCAGTGTTCTGACAAATTGCAGACAGTGTGAAGATGGGTAACTTCTCTTTTGGTATTAGTGGATATTCAGTGTGGGCCTGGGGGTGTTGTGGTTAATTATGTGCCGGGGGGGGTTAAGTATGGTCCTGGAGGGTAAAGTACAGTATGGGACCAAAATTAATTACAGTACCTCTCTTCAACTAGTCCGCGGGGGGGGGCCTTCGATCGGTCAGCGACGGGGCTTTCAACCGGCCTGCAGGGGGGCCTTTAATCGGCCCACGCTTCAACCGGCCGGAGGGGGGGCTTCAATTGGCAAGCATTGGGACTGGTTTCGGAGGGGAGATGGAAGGCACCTGGGTGGGTGACTAACTGACTGGGTGGGTGGATGACTAACTGACTGCCTGGGTGGGTGGTTAACTGCCTGGGTGGGTGGGTGACTGGTGCAGGAGGCTGGAGCGGGGGGACCTGGGTTGACTTCCCCTTCATCCCATGTTGGGAGCGGGTCCACCGGCATTTGTGGCGCTTCCCCCCTCCCTGCCCCCGGTCCCCATGGCTGCTGCCCGGGCGGGAGGTAGGTGCGGGGGGAACAAGGTTGGCCACGGTGCGTCCCCCTCCAGCCCACATTCCCCTCGAGTGCCCATGCGGGTGGGGAGACAGGACCGGGGGGGAGCGAAGGGGTCCGGCGATTAGGGGGGGCAGCCTGCCAGGCGCATGCGCGCCGAGACCTCTGCTCTACGCATGTGTGCCGAGACCTTGGCGCATGCACACGGGGATCGCCGGCATTTTTTTTTTCTGACACTTTTTTTATTACACTGGCACGGCTACGCAGGGGGCCCAGGCGGCCGGGCCCCCTGACTCACCGGGCCTGGGACACCAACCCTGGCAGACCCCCCCTGTTATCGGGCCTGCATATATGCAATATCATTACTAGAATTGTTTTCAGATGGATGCAATAATGACAGTTGAAATTATTATTTTACTTAACTATTCACATTAGTCTATTGTTTCTTGATTGCCAAATTAGTTTTGTTACTTTTGAGTTCTTAATGTTTCCTCCTTATCGACTTTGCCATTAAAATTCTCTGAAGTTCTCTTTTGCAGCAGCAGATGTCACTGCAGATAGTAATGAAACCAGTATTACAAAGACAAAACAGTTCGAGTAGTGAACTCGCTTTTAGGGACATAGAAAGCAGATAAATATTTAGCCCACCGGTTTTGCCAATATTCTATACCTACAACAAAATAATAGATAATACTATCTAAATCTTTTATTTAATACTTAGGCAAGCATTCGTGTTTATTTTTTCCCCAATTAGTCTATTTGTATCATATTCCTTCTGCGTAAAGGCAGTTTTATGCATCTATAGCTCTTTAAGTACATCACTTTTAGTTTTTATTTTATTTTGGAACATTCTTTCCTCATACTCCCAGGACATACTTGAAAACGAGAGGTAACTCTCAATGTATTACTTCCTGGTAAAATATTTTATAAATAAATAAATACTGTATACCATCTAATCCTCTGACTTGTTGGAAAGTGTCTACAAAATGCACCTTTGCCCTACTCTCCTCCAGGATGTATGTGTTGAGATCATTAAGTGTTCACTTATATTAGAATGTATTTATGTAAAAAAAACATACCACTTAAAAGTCTTTCTTCTAGATACATACTATCTGTATTTGTCCATTTGGTGCAGCTGTTTTATCAATTGGATGAATTACTGATGGAGTTACATGAAAGAAGCATGCAAATGTTGCCATTGTACTCTTTATTTCCAATCAATTTGCAAGATAAACAAGTGGTCTATAACATGAGCATTTACGTAGGCAACGTTTCATTTTTGAGCTAAAGGGTAAGGAAATTTATCAAAACCATGAATAAATACTATTTATGCTTCCTTTTTAAAATATATAAATTCTATGGTTTTATAGCAATACTAGTGAATTAACCTGTGTAAGATGCAAGTTCTCAAGAGTAATTTTTTTGTAGATTCACAGAAGCAGCAACCCAGCACCCAGGTATGAGGTCAGGTAGGTTTTAGGCCTACAGAACAATGATTACTGATCCAACGCATTTTAGGATGTAAAAAAAAAAGCTGTGTGTGCTGTGCACGCGCATAGTAAGTGAAACTTCTTTGACTTTTGTCACAGAAATTGTATTTGTATTGGTGATGTTTTAATTAAAAATCAAAATACAATTTCATTGACAAAACGCAAATAAATTTGACTTAGAACATGCATACACATCCCTTGTATTTGCACTAAGCGTGAATTCCTCGTGTGTGTGTGTGTGTGTGCGTGTGACTGTGTGTGTGTGCGTGTGACTGTGCGTGTGACCGTGTGACTGTGTGACTGTGCGTGTGACTGTGCGTGTTACTGTGTGACTGTGTGTGACTGTGCGCGTGACAGTACGTGTGCGCGTGACAGTGCACGTGCACGTGACAGTGCGTGTGCGCGCGACTGACTGTGTGCGCGACTGACTGTGTGTGTGTGCGTGTGACTGTGTGTGTGTGCGTGTGACTGTGCGTGACCATGTGCGTGTGTGTGTGATCGTGTGCGTGCGTGTGACCGTGTGACGTATGCGCAGCCCCCCTGCACCTCACAAATCCCCCTAACCTATTCACAGTCAGTGTGTGTATGTGTCAGTCAGTGTGTGTGTGTGTGTGTGTGTGTGTCAGTCAGTGTGTGTGCATGTGTGTCAGTCAGTGTGTGTGTATGTGTGTCAGTCAGTGTGTGTGTGTGTGTGTATGTGTGTCAGTCAGTGTGTGTGTATGTGTGTCAGTCAGTGTGTGTGTGTATGTGTGTCAGTCAGTGTGTGTGTATGTGTCAGTGTGTGTGCATGTGTGTCAGTCAGTGTGTGTGTATGTGTGTCAGTCAGTGTGTGTGTGTATGTGTGTCAGTCAGTGTGTGTGTGTGTGTGTGTGTGTATATATGTATGTGTGTGTGTCTGTCACTGTATGTGTGTCTCTCTTTCTGTGTCTTGCCCCCTCTCTCCTGACTCCCACCCCCCCTCAAAGGCAGGCAGAGCTGCGGACCCGCGGCGGCTCTGCCTGAGACTCTCCTCCCCTCACAGACAGGCAGAGCTGCGGACCCGCGGCGGCTCTGCCTGAGACTCTCCTCCCCCCCTCCACCCCCCCCCCCCTCCCACACAGACAGGCAGAGCTGCGGACCCGCGGCGGCTCTGCCTGAGACTCTCCTCCCCTCACAGACAGGCAGAGCTGCGGACCCGCGGCGGCTCTGCCTGAGACTCTCCTCCCCTCACAGACAGGCAGAGCTGCGGACCCGCGGCGGCTCTGCCTGAGACTCTCCTCCCCCCCCCCCTCACAGACAGGCAGAGCTGCGGACCCACGGCGGCTCTGCCTGAGACTCTCCTCCCCCCCCCCCTCACAGACAGGCAGAGCTGCGGACCCGCGGCGGCTCTGCCTGAGACTCTCCTCCCCCCCCCCCCTCACAGACAGGCAGAGCTGCGGACCCGCGGCGGCTCTGCCTGAGACTCTCCTCCCCTCACAGACAGGCAGAGCTGCGGACCCGCGGCGGCTCTGCCTGAGACTCCCCCCCCCTCACAGACAGGCAGAGCTGCGGACCCGCGGCGGCTCTGCCTGAGACTCTCCTCCCCCCCCCCCTCACAGACAGGCAGAGCTGCGGACCCGTGGCGGCTCTGCCTGAGACTCTCCTCCCCTCACAGACAGGCAGAGCTGCGGACCCGCGGCGGCTCTGCCTGAGACTCTCCTCCCCTCACAGACAGGCAGAGCTGCGGACCCGCGGCGGCTCTGCCTGAGACTCTCCTCCCCCCCCCCCTCACAGACAGGCAGAGCTGCGGACCCGCGGCGGCTCTGCCTGAGACTCTCCTCCCCTCACAGACAGGCAGAGCTGCGGACCCGCGGCGGCTCTGCCTGAGACTCTCCTCCCCCCCCCCCTCACAGACAGGCAGAGCTGCGGACCCGTGGCGGCTCTGCCTGAGACTCTCCTCCCCCCCCCCCCTCACAGACAGGCAGAGCTGCGGACCCGCGGCGGCTCTGCCTGAGACTCTCCTCCCCCCCCCCCTCACAGACAGGCAGAGCTGCGGACCCGCGGCGGCTCTGCCTGAGACTCTCCTCCCCCCCCCCCTCACAGACAGGCAGAGCTGCGGACCCGCGGCGGCTCTGCCTGAGACTCTCCTCCCCTCACAGACAGGCAGAGCTGCGGACCCGCGGCGGCTCTGCCTGAGTCTCTCCCCCCTTCACAGACAGGCAGAGCTGCGGACCCTGAGACTCTCCTCACACACCCTCCCCCCCCCCCCTCACACCCCGGCGGCGCTCAGTCAGCGGGACGCAGGAAAGCGGAGGTAGGGAGGAGAGGCTGCGCCGCATATGTCACGGTTTGTGGGGGGTGTGGGGCTGGGGAGGGGGTGTGGGGGGTGATTAGGAGCGGCGCCGGCGGCTATTGCCGCCGCCGCTGCTGCATCTGATTTGTGGAGCGGGTGTGATGTCAGTGTTGGGGTCGGGCTGAGCCAGAACACAGCCCGGCCTCAACTGCCAGCACTGACGTCACATCCGTTTCATTTCTGTCCCCACAATCCATTTTTGCCCCAGTTCGAATGAGGTGCCACTAAGGAAGTTTCACTTCAATAAGCTACATTTAAAATGTATCATGAGTTCCCTAGCGACAAAATTGAGCCACTAAAGAGAAATTGAAATGACTCCGTTTTTTCTTTTTCTTGATGCACACATAAAATAGCACCTATGGTACATTTTGAAAGTTGGGAAGTAACTCATAATTCCAAGTTTATGGGAGTATTTTGAAAATATCTGGTGACTTAGAAAAATCTAGTCATTCTGAAAACATCCATCTGGAATTTTTTTTATTGTTCAATAAATATTGCATGATTTGAGTTCATTGTGGCAGACTGACATATTGCTAACTGGTGAAAAGAAACTGCAATGTAATAATTACTACTTGATACTGTAGATAATTTTTTTTACAACTCCGGCTCCTGGTTAATATGACCTGGAGTGGTCTTCCCACCAGTTTGGCGCTATTCCAATACATTGGACTAAATTCTTCTCCAGTTCAGAGACAAAACTTAACATATTGAGGGTCAGCTCAGATTGATGGAGATACAATGTGCCATTCTTATTGGATGAGTTTGTTTGGGAAGGAGGCACAGTATAACAACCAAAGTTAAAACAGTAGTTAATATTTTAGAATACCATCTTAAAAATATGTTGCTCCCAAGCGGGGCCATTGGGGTTTTCGCCATGGGGTGGATGTAACCTAGTCCCCGGTTCTGCCGCGTTCCCCCCTTCCTCTTACCTCCGGTGCAGGGAGGTTGGTGCTAGCAAGCAGGTCGCTGGAGACCCGCGGTGAGCGCTGTCGAAGGGCGCCGCCAAGACAGAAGGCTCGTGCAGCAGAGTGCCCGGCAGCCAATAGAAGGATCGCGCATGCGTAGTACGGCGCATAGCGGCGGCCATTAAAGGAGTAGGTCCGCAGGGGAACTACAAGTCCCATAATGGTAAGGGACTGCATACCAGGTGATGCTACTCAGCCAATAGGGTGCCCAGAATCTCCTGCAAGGAGATAGATGCATTTGGTGCACTCAGGGAAGTGCGTCAGTCAGAAGCCGGACAGCAAGGGGATAGGTAAGGTCCAGGGAGAAGTGCTCCACTGGACTAGGCCAGATTTCCTCCTTCAGGTCCCAGCTAGGCCCCGACCATCCATAGCTTGTGGTGCTATAGGGAAGGCCCCTCAGGGACGCTCCCATTAGCGTGCTAGTGCCAGTATCAGTTGCAACATGATGGGCGCATGCGGTTGGTGCAGCCTGTGTCTAGGCCCGAACCAGGTCCAACCAAGTCAGAGACTATTCTGAGGTGGTACACTCCACGCAGGAAGCCACTCAACGCAGAGTGCGGATCTTCATTGGAACCGACGGATCGGTTGCCAATTACTACCCAGCGGCACCCGGGAAGATATCCTCATAAGTGCACCAACATTCACGTGGGCAGCGCTGTACCACACTTGGGGGTGGGAAAGGCCCTGGGGGTCTGGACACTGGTGCCCCTGCACCCAAGTACTATGGGTCGGTATATATAGATATATTGCCTGTTCTTGTTACTGTTATTGTTTATTACCTCCCTGTAAATACTGTTCCCCATAGTGTGTGTGTGTGTGTGTGTGTGTGTGTGTGTGTGTGTGTGTGTGTGTGTGTGTGTGTGTGTGTGTGTGTGTGTGTGTGTGTGTGTGTGTGTGTATTACTGGGCATATTGTCTTGAGAGGGGCTATCCTACTATGTGAGGATCCTAACCAGGTGGAGGTGCTGTTTAGTAGATATGTATACACACACTGTCCCAAGGCTCAACAAAGTATCCGGCCGCTCCTCCTCTTACCGTGCACCCCAAAACTGGAACAACCTACCGGAGACTCTCACATCCACCACCAGTTTAAGTTCTTTCAAAACCAAAGCGGTCTCACATTTTAATCTGGTCTGTTACTGTTACATTCGCCCATAATATATAGTATCTTAACTGTGCATGCAATGTCTTGTATATAATGTATACCCTGTTCACTTATGTAACTATTTGTAACCATGTATTATTTGTAATTTAACTCTATGCCCAGGACATACTTGAAATTGAGAGGTAACTCTCAATGTATTACTTCCTGGTAAATAGTGAAATAGTGAATATAAAGGCGCGAACAACTTAAATGTAAAATTAAAAATAGTGAATGTGTAGAACTAATATAATTTACATATAAATAAAAATAGTGACAATCAAAAAGATATATATATATGTGTAAATCTAATAACCCACCTCAAACCCTCTGGTGGGACCTGTTTCACGGGTTCCAAGATGTAAGGTAATTCTCAAACAATCCAGTGGGAGCATGTAAGGGAAGAGAAGACAAGAGAACACACAATATAAGTGTAGATGTTAGGAAAATTGGGATATGGCACGTTGTAATTTCTTGGCTCGTATGTCCAGCCTACTCACCAGATGTAGATGAATAAAAGGCAGTTGCAAGAAGGGCTGCTACCCGTATGGAGTGAGTGTAGTCAGGATCCCCCACAAAGGAGCCCTGCAGCTGTGACGTCACATGTTCCGACAGGCGCAAGAGAGTGAGAACAAGCTCCGACAACAGATCACGAGCGGGGGAAGCTTGGAAAACCCAGGGGAGGTGGTGAGCAGTGCAGTGAACCTTCGTTTTCACTTATTAAGTGACATATGCTTGTTTTAAATCTGCACATTGTAAGTGCGCATTTTATATACTTTTTACATAAAGAATTTATCTATCCGCCTGATCGCGCTATGTAGCTTTTTCTCATCTCTCGCATAACTCATCACACCGCTGATTGTGCCTTTGAGGGGGGATCCTGACTACACTCACTCCATACGGGACATAATCAGTGATAAGAAACACCTAAAGTTTGAAAGGGACCGCATTGATTATGTAAAAAAATCAAGTTTATTGTTGGCAAAAACCCATAATGGTGCGAGAGAATATTGGCTCTAGTACTCCCAAAGCCAAGAAATACCCCAAAAGAAAAACCGAAAATTTACCAAATAAGTCTATCTTAAAAAATTCAAGAGTTGAAACATCTAGCTTTGAATCCGATTTTTCTGAACCAGAATCTAGAGCTCCATTAGTTTCTTTCGATAGGTCACGGGAATATTCTAGGGACCGGGGGGCCTCCAATTACAACGATAATATACACACCCCAATTATTCCATCAAAAAATTCCAAAGGGTCAGGGCAACCATCCTCAGCTTTTTTAGAGATGGGCGCCAGAGGCCGGGGAGAACGCGGAGATCTAAGAGAAAATGAGGGTGGCAGAGGGAGATCAAAAAGAAAGAAATACGATTAGACCCTACAAACAATATCATTAATCTGTCAGGGGTTACCTTAAGCTTCGATCAATTATCTATTCTCAATAAAGGTTTGGGTTTTGCTCCGAGCCAAAATTTCCAATTATTCCAGACAGTAATAGATTTACAAAAATTTACGAGAAAATTGTCCTTAAAGAAAATGATGTCAGCTAGAAACACATTTGAGGTGATAGACCCCTTAGAGGAACCTGCACAATTAGTTGAATTGCCCTCCATTGTTGATGTTCCACTTTTGAATTTTCAGGAGAATTGTACACTCTCAGATATGGACTCCCTATTAGAGATGCAAGGGGAACCCCTTACCACACACAGTCAGCCATTTTTTGGCCATGAAGACTCGGGGTACCGCCCTAAATCATTATTTTGCCCGAACACCAATAGGGGTCCGTCCATTGCTTTGTTCGAACAATAGGTTGAACGAGACCTACGTATTTTAGCAAAAGGTTTTACAAGCTCATATGTTAAATCTGGGAATTTATCTCACATAGAGGACCAGCAAATTGAATGCATTAAAAGAGAACATGATATAGTTCTCAAAAATGCTGATAAAGGTGGAGCACTAGTTATACTGTCCAAATCCCAATATCATACTGAAGCTATTAGGCAACTGAGAGACAGAAACACCTATCTTAGTCTAGAGCAGGGGTGAGCAAACTTTTTATGCCGAGCCCCCCTTTTCATCCATGAAATTTCTCGGGCCCCCCCTGCCTGATGTAATAAAAATCACATGACGTCAGCGCACGTGAGCTGGTTCAGCCATTGAGGGCGAACCAGCTTTGTAACGCCCCCGCCACGCGTCTACAAAAAAAGTATTTATAACACAAATTACATCACTTAAAAATAAATATTATGGTATTTGTCTAATAGCGTCCCCATTTCTGCAGTATTATTAATCTCTCTCTTCCCGCCACATTAGAATCTCTCAGGACCTCTCTCCCCTCTGCCAGTCTCTCCCTCCCCCCTGTATTTCTCACTCCCCCTCCAGTCCCTCTCTATCCCTCCCCTCAGTGTCTCCCCCCATTGTCTCTCACTCTCTCCCCTCTGCCAGTCTCTCACTCCTCTCCCAGTCTCTCCCTCTTCTTGTATTTCTCACTCCCCCTCCAGTCCCTCTCTATTCCTCCCCTCAGTGTCGCCCCCTCTCTCCCCCCACTCCCCCCACTCTCTCTTTCCCTCCCCCCAGTGTGTGTCTCTTTCTCCCTCCCCCATTCTCTCACTCTCTCCCCTCTTCCAGTTTCACACTCCTCTTCCAGTCTCTCCCTCTCCCTGTATTTCTCACTCCCCCTCCAGTCCCTCTCTATCCCTCCCCTCAGTGTCTCCCCTCACTCTCTTTCCCTCCCCCTGTGTGTCTCTCCCTCCCCCCATTGTCTCTCCCTCCCCCCAGTATCTCTCTTGCACTCTCCAACCAGCTATTGTTTCTCCCTCCACCCGGTGTCTCTCTCACACTCTCCCTCCAGCCATTGTGTGTCTTTCTCCCTCCTGCCAGTGTCTCCCTCCCACCAGTGTCTCTCTCATCCCCATCCCCATGTAGCTCTTTCACCCCCCCTCCCCATGTCACACTCACTCTCACCCCCCTCCCCATCTCACACTCTCACCCCCCTCATGTCACTCACACCCCTCCCCATGACCAAGTCACTCCCCCATGCCCCAGTCTCACCCCCCCATGTCTCACTCTCTCCCCCCCCATGTGCCAGTCTCAACCCCCCCCCATGTCCAAGTCTCACTACCCCATGTCCCAGTCTCACTCCCCCCATGTCCCAGTCTCACTCCCCCATGTGCCAGTCTCCCCCCCCTCCCCATGTCCCAGTTTCACTCCCACCCCTCCCCATGTCCCAGTATCACTCCCCCCCCTCCCCATGTCCCAGTTTCACTCCCCCCCCCTCCCCATGTCCCAGTTTCCCTCCCCCCCCTCCCCATGTCCCAGTTTCACTCCCCCCCCCTCCCCATGTCCCAGTTTCACTCCCCCCCTCCCCATGTCCCAGTTTCACTCCCCCCCCTCCCCATGTCCCAGTTTCACTCCCCCCCCCCTCCCCATGTCCCAGTTTCACTCCCCCCCCTCCCCATGTCCCAGTTTCACTCCCCCCCCCTCCCCATGTCCCAGTTTCACTCCCCCCCCCCCTCCCCATGTCCCAGTTTCACTCCCCCCCCTCCCCATGTCCCAGTTTCACTCACCCATGTCCCAGTCTCACTCACCCCCTCTCCCCATGTCACAAAGCTGATGCAGGAAGCAGGGAGATGCTACTGTGCACAGCACGTTACTTAGCACAGCACAGCGCCACCTAATGGCCAAAATAAAAATTGCAGCTGCAGACGGCTTTTTCCCTCTGCTACTGGCAATAATCGCCGCTGCTTCCTGCGCCCCCCCTAAACAATCTTGCGCCCCCCAGTTTGCGCACCGCTGGTCTAGAGGGCGATCCTACATCTCGATACCGTTTAGAGCTACTGAAACTATTAGAGATGGGTCAAATTCTTAATGTTATTTCATCAAAGGAATTTGCATTTCTCTCCTGTCCGCATCCCGTGATTCCGGTATTCCACCATCTCCCAAAGATCCATAAGTCGCTGGTCGACCCTCCTGGGCGACCCATTATTGCGAGTATTGGATCTTTGGGAGATGAGTTATCGCGGTATGTGGACAGGTTCCTGCAACCCCTGGTTTTCAAATTACCTTCATTCATCAGGGACACCACAGACTTCCTCGTCAGTGTACAAGACTTACCTTGGCTACACGAGTACAGGTGGGTCACTATGGATGTGACCTCCCTGTATAATTGAGCACAAACATGGTTTGGAAGCCGTTGAACATTTTTTAGATCAATCCACTCTATCTATATCACATTGCACTTTTCTATTAGAATCAATATCATTTTTACTAACTCACAATTATTTTTTGTTTGACTCACTTTTTTACTTACAAAATCTGGGTACCGCAATGGGCACAAGTTTCGCACCTTCGTATGCAAATTTATTTATGGGATTATGGGAGTCACGTTTTATTTTCCACAGCACCAATCTTTATCGTCATAATATCGTCTTTTATAGGCGATATATTGACGATTTGATTTTCATTTGGAAGGGGGATGAAATTTCACTTTATTTATTTTTTGATTTTTTAAACAATAACACCTATAATATAAAATTCACTTTTGAACACCATATTCATCACATTCACTTTTTAGATTTATTCTTGTACATTGACGGAAACAGAACCATACAATCTGACATTTATAGGGAGCAGAATTCGAGAAACACACTTTTGTGTGCGCAAAGTTCCCATCCACGTTCTTTGATTAAAAACATACCAGGAGCACAATTTATCAGGATAAAAAAACTTTGCTCAGACAATGAGGTGTTTCTGTCTCGCGCCAAAGAAATGTCTGACAGGTTTCTGGAGCGGGGCTATTCAGCTAGAGATATTACAGCAGCATTCACCAAAGCAGACATCATTGACAGGAAGACCCTTGTGTGCAAGAAAAACAGGAACTATGTCTCTAAAAAAGAAAAAGAAACATTGTTTAGGTCTGATTATACTAAAAGTCCTTTTTTCATTAGTACTTACAGCTTGCAGTCTCAGGATATATGCAATATCATATCCAAACACTGGCACACATTGCTACTAGATAGAGATATCTATCCCATAGTACAACAGGGACCAAGGTTCTCATATCGCAAAGCCAAAACATTGGCCTCACACTTGTCACCAAGTATGTTCAATTCAACATCTAATTTTACAAAGATAAGGGGTATTCCAAAAGGCTTCTACCAGTGCGGCAATTGCTCTATGTGCCAGTATACATTTCAGACTAAATTCATCACATATGATGATACACAGAGGAAATATTATATCAAGCATTTTCTTAATTGCAACATTGCATTTGTCATCTATGTTCTTTTTTGCGGGTGCGGGAAGAAATATGTAGGCCGCACAATTAGACCATTAAGGACAAGAATAGCCAAGCATGTACGGTTAATTAGAAGAAGTGATCTTAACCACCCAGTACCAAGACACTTTGCTCAATGTCCTAAGGGAGGAATTAAAAATTTCTCTTTTTCCGCAATAGAACATGTACCGTGCCACCCAAGGGGTGGCAACAGGGAAAATGCTTTGAACAAACAAGAGATGTACTGGATATACACTCTCAACACACTCCATCCATTTGGCATTAACCTTGACTGGGAGCTCAAACACTTCCTTCAGGGTTAGAGGATGTGGGAGTCTTGGGAGTGTATATCCATGCATCTCTACTCATTGTTCTAGAGCGCTACATTAATTACATATGAAATTATGTTTTGTGTCTTGCAACATAAGCTGACACTTATATCTTTTACCTTATGTATATATGCCCACATGCATGTTTTATATTCATGTTAGTATATACTTTTGGTTCAGATTAATATCTTTACAATTTTGAAAATATATTCATGTATTTTTCACTAAATGTATTTCTTTATTGTCTTGCTTAAAGAAACATATACTGTATTGTACGGTCTTTTGCAATATATATTTGGTCATAATATTTATGCTTTCTATTATGGAGCATGTATGTGTTACTCCAAGGATTTTTTAGTCTACAAGGCCTTATATATTTAGGCATTATCTATCTGGTATATCCTTTGTTGTAATACCTATATTTATGCTTTCAAATGTGATATATACATGCTACCTCTATGACATTTAGTCTAAAAGAATTTCTCCAACTCTTTCTCCATGATGGTAAAACATCTTGTGCTATGGATTATAATATATACCTTTATATCTAGGTTGCTGCACTTCACATCCAGTTGTTTTTAAATATATTTTTTTAATATAATTTTTTTTGTATTTGGTTGTATGTTATTATTTGTCCCTATATGTATGTATAATACATTTTGAGAATAGGCAGGATTCCTCCACGCATGAGGCTTCAATTCTCTAATCAGTAATTGATTAAGTAAATTCACCTGTGTCACACACACTATTAGCCAATAGCAGAGGGAGACCTGCCTATTTAAGATCTGTTTGTTGAGACTCCATTTACTCTTTGATAAAGTTCCTACTAGGAACGAAACGCGTCAGAGAAACAGGAGTCTCTGTGATGTCCAGCAACATGTTCAAATAAAGCTGATTTTATCTACATTTCGTGGCTGAGATCCTGATTTTGCAGTGCCCGCCTACAAACTTACCTTCTGCTACCCCTACAGCATTTGGATAGCTCCATTGGTAAATACTCTACATCACATATGCATTTTCCATGACACCATACAGACCCACTTAGTATAACACCCTCATACTGTCTCTAAGTTTTCCCTTACTCTGTAAGCTCTTTGGGACAAGGACTCCATTTCCTATTATGTCTGAAGTGCTTATTCCTATTATGTCGCGTGTATTACTGCTGTAAAATGCTATATACATGGATGGCGCTATATAAATAAAGATATACATACTCCTTTCTAGAGTTCTGCAAATTTGCCCAAATTTGCTTCATGTATGTTTCACTCAAAATTGGCAAGTCTAAGCAAAATGGGAGGGAGGAGATTGACTGTACATACCTCCCAAAACACTCCTCTACACAACACGTGGAGAGACCCGTGAACAAACCTGAGGTACATGGGAAATAAGCTTATATGAAGATGAAAATAAGCAAAACTAGTTTATTATGGAGATTTTTACTTGCTACATTTTTCAATCTCAAATTTTGGAAATGTGTGCAAAAAGTTCAGACATCTCTTTTCAGTTCTTGTTTAAAGCATCAATCCTCCCTACTTGATTTAAAAAATAAAATGAACATTTTTTTATTGTGTTTCATAATTTTTAATTGGGGAGTACTCTGGAGCTTAATTGCAATTCCAAAGAAATTTGTCTTTGTTTTTCCCTCTTAGAAAATCAATACACTGAGTCGGCTTAACACGTGGGCCAATAGGAAGCTGCAATATCATCGGGTCATGGCTTCATATTAGATTATGCCTGCATCTGTCTTGACTTTTTTCACCTACAAAGACAATGGGTATTTGGAACTGGGTGTTCCTTGGAGGTCAGCATAGCATGGTTCAGCTAAGGTTAAAAATATATCACCAACTCAGGGACTACTTTTTGCCAAGATCGGATCGAGTATTGGATACCCCAAATTGAGTAGGCTTAGAATTGGATATCAATGAAGCATTGTCATTGTTGAGAATAATGTGATGTTTCTAGGTCTCTGTAATAATTTGTATATCTCTGATTATTCAATACAAAGGATTGAAACAATATATATATATCCCCCCAAATTAGTGAATGAAATCAAACCCAAAATCAGTGGGAGATCTTGATCTGCTTGGCTATGTGATTCTTCTCCATGGGTCGTTTAGGATTATTATATAGAAAAAAAAGAATGAACAAAAACACAAACATAGTGTAATACCTCAGGGATTAAATAAATACTACAAATTGAGTATATCTGATTGCAAAAAATAGTGAGCGATAAATATGCATCCAAAATGCTCTCTCTATCTAATAATAGGGAATGACCTTGACAAAGCGTGCTTACACGTGAAACGTGGATTGAGGCAGTTAAGACTTCACTCTATCAAGAGGAGTTCACACCGAAAGAGCGTATGTTTGCACTTGATCTATTGGATATTACCCTCAGGGAGATTTTTTTTCTCTTTGAGGATACATTTTATGTCCAAATTCAGGGGACAGCAATGAGTTTGAACATCGTACCCATATACGCCAAACTATATATGAAGCAGTTTTTTTGATGACCATGTGTTTCATCATCCGTTGTTCTTGATATGTGGGTGTGTTTTATTATGACAACTTTTTTTATGTGGGCGGGTGCTGAAAAAGATCTTCATTAGCGATCTTAATTCCTCCCGCAAAGTTTTACTTTGATTAGCAGCAAAACAGCCATCAATTTTCTTGATAAACCCATTAGGGTGGTTGATCAAAAATGTGAATCTTACATCTGTTCAAAAGCAATTGACAGGAATAATCAACTACATTTCGATAGTTTCCACCCTCCAGGGACCATGAAAGGCCTGCTATACAATCAATTTTTTAGGGCCAGAAGAATTATAAGTACACCTACCATTGCACAGAGCCTAGATGAGATGCAGAATAAATGTGTATAGAGAGGCTAGCCCAAAACACTACTCCATACTCAACAAGTGAAGGCTGAGACTCTCTAGAACAAAACTTCTTCATTAGGGACCACAGACCGATAGGAACAATAGAGAATTCTCCATTCCTTTCGTCTCAACCTTCAGTACGTTGAGTGGAAGTGTTAAAAACATAATTCTGTGTCACTGGCATTTACTATGGATGGACCCCCTTTTGGCTCCAGTACATTCCCTTGAGCCTTAATAGGGTGCATTGGGTTGGGGGTCGCTCATTATAGATATACTGCCCAGTTTGGCTCTTTTTTTATGGTATTAATAGCATCTTTTCGCCAGCCCTCCCCCCTGACTGTGCAATCGCAGGTACAGCCCCTTTAGGGATATACTGCCCGGATAGGCTTCATGTGTCCTGCTTTATAAGAAATCTTTCCTGTAGCATTGAATCTGTTAATTAGTTCTAGGGAGTCTGTTTGTTTCACAGAGCAAAAAGGGAAGTACCTCTGGTCATTCTTACCTCTGGGAACAGGCCTGACGAAGGGGCTCAACTCCCAAAATGTTGCCCCCCTTATTCACCTGTTACCCTTTTTCCTTGTCTACCCTTCCCTTTACCTGTGTTTCTCCCTCCCCTCGTGTTGCCATCTAGTACGCTGTGGGATACACATGAGTATACGATTGCAGTAATTGTTATACATTTCCACTTTGTCCTGATTGGTTGTTTTGCTTTATTCTTGATATATTCTGCACATTAAAATCAATTTGTCTTATTCCCACCTTTTCATTATTACATTCATGATTGCTGGGAACTTCTCATTGTTATGCTATGTCAGGCCTGCACAACATACGGCCCGCGGGGCTTTCTGCTCTCCCCCTCCCATACCATTAGGTTTATACAATTAGACCACACTTTCTATTAAAATATTGGTATTTGTTGCTCACTAATTTTATTATTTTTATTATTTTTATATATGGATTTACAAGTCTCCTAAATTGAGGAATTGAGTGCTGTAAACAGGGGCTCTTTCTCTTGAGAAATATTTTGTGGGTAAGCAGTATTGAGTAAGGGTAATTCTCTGTGGTAGGTGAAAGCTTAAGGCCACCACTGTCTTTTGAACAGAAGTGGTGGGAAAAATGTTAAAAATAAATAACCACTGGAAAAAAAACAGATGAAATAGAAGTAAACGGGGATATAACCCACGTGACCTGGGATTACACAATTGTAGTTATTTTGTTCACATCCATTTAGAGACTCCCTGAAACATAGTCAATGATAGTAATTAATACAGCTGTTTTAGTGAAAACTGGACTTTGATTTGACATGATGATAAAATCTGAAATTAGAAATGACTAAATCTTCTACATGTAAAAGTATAATGACAACCTGAGGTAAAATAAGGGGAAGAAAAAAAACATTACAGTTAATTAATAACTACACGTATTTCAGAAACCAAATAGTCTTTGACAAGGTACAGTAAAGACAAAACACAAAGGAGTAGATCACATAAATATCAGTCTGACTCTAAGTTGTACAGTGCTTACACTGCAGATATCAAGATTACAGGCATGGATATGCAAATGAGCTCACTAATTTACAAATAAATAAGTATGGTGGGTGAAAAGTTGTATGTCACTGTTATATTGGAATTCTACATCTAATGTCTACTGCTTAACTTATCTAAAGCTTTTCTTTCTCTTGATTTATTTATCTTGTTCTACTGTCTTTGACCTCTTATCCATGTCACCTTTCACCTTCAATTCCTGGCTCTTTACTTACTTTCCTTGTTTTGTTCTTGTTTTTCTCCTGTTTACACCAACTATTTCTCTCTT
Organism: Ascaphus truei; assembly: GCF_040206685.1. Taxonomy (NCBI): domain Eukaryota; kingdom Metazoa; phylum Chordata; class Amphibia; order Anura; family Ascaphidae; genus Ascaphus; species Ascaphus truei. Next base: position 358,522,882 of record NC_134485.1, on the reverse strand, counting down.
TGTATTCACAAACTAGACTTTCCTTCACTTCCTATCTCTGATTCTTATTCCCCTTCGCCCAATTATCTTATTTCAATGTTTCATTTAAGTATTCTATTTTTACCCCTTCCATTTTACCTCACCCCTCCCCTCTTTCTGCTTTAATAATTGTCATTCAATTACTCTGTCTTTCTGCCCCTTTACTTTCACACTTATCCTATCAGTTTGGCTTCTTAAAGCAGCCTGCTTTGGGGGAAGTTTTTTGTCTCCTTCATAGGTAAACCATGCTATGTTTAGCTCCGGGGAATTTCCCAGTTCCTGAGATACTTATGAGTTTAGTTGCCATTGTTACTTCCTAGACATTAAAATGGTCGTCCAGTTGGAAGCCGCAAAGTCATTCCTCCAATGGCGTTGTGACTTCCTATTGGCCTGCAAGAGCCACGAGATATTGCAGTCATTTGGATTTCCATGAAGGGGAGGAAAACAGCAGCAACTAAATCTATAAGTATCTCAAGGACTGGGTGTCCCCGGAGCCACAAATAACATCTCCAGAGATCCACCAGTTTTAAATTCAGTAAAAATGTAAATAAATAAAAATGGGATAGTTGGGATTGCTGCTTAAACCTACAGAATCACAGCTGATACTCCTCTGCCTGGCCCCTTACCTGGAATCATTGCCTTTTCTCTCCCATATTCTGTTTCTTCTCCCCCACTCTGCTTCTTCAGTTACTATCCCTGCTCTTTCTCAGTACTTTTCCTTGACTTATTTTCTGTCAGAAGAAATGCGTATGCGATCTATCACAGAATCTTCAAACTATTTCTTTCCAATATCCAAATACAATAGTTCCCGCTACCCCAATGCCTCCCGTGATCAATGGGGTTAACTGTAGAACAACAAACACAAAAAGAGAGCATGGAAAGACTAAATCAATAAAAAAAAAAAAAATCCAGTTATCAGTACAATAAACACGTTAACAACTTACATTTATTTAGGAAAGATGATAGTCCATCATATTCGAGTAATTTCCACATGTGAGGACCTGCGAGTAGCGAGGCAGTTCCAGCTGGGACAATTCCTGCTCCGTAGTGAGCGTCAGTGAAGTCCCGATGATTACATCTGGGTGCCCGATTATCATAGCAATTGCCATCAGGTACTAGTTGTGGGGAGATTACTTGAATAGGATTGACTATCATCTTTTTTTTTAAATGTATGTTTCTAAAGTGTTTATTTAACTGATAAATGGATTTATTTTTTATTAATTTAGTCTTTCCATGGGCTCTTGTTTTGTGTGTTACTTATTTTCTTTCCCCATAGAATTACTCACTGTCATCCCTCTTTTTTGGCTTGTTGGCTTCACCCTCTCCTCTCTGCATTACCTTCATAGTCTGTCTGCATGCGCTTACCCTGCCCATCTCTTGCATTTCTTTGCTTTTTTCACCGCATCACTTTCTTTTTTTTTTACCATTTTTGTCATTTCTGCTGTAGCAAGTTCTCTTTATGTTCGTTCTGGGTTTTTTTTTTGCATCTCTTCTACCATTCTTTATTTTTTTCCCCCTCTCACTTCTTCTCCCTCTCAGGAGACTTACTTTTTCTACTCTTTTTGGTATTTATTTTTTGAACCATTATTATATCATCAAGTAAACATGAATAAAAATAGCCCCTTAAAAATGTGTCATGAACCTATCAGAGGATCCATAACGCAAAGCCGCTTGGAAACTATCTCAGTGAACTACACTCATCCCTTTTGCCCAAGTTCGCGCTTCTGAGGTGAATGCCCGTTTCCTGTAGAACTCCCTCATAATTAGTATATGCCAAGCACCTTCCCTCCCACCTTTAAGACTAACCTTAAAACTCACCTCTTAAATGAAGCATTTCATTAGCACAGACTCATGGCTACTGTCACACACCCACAGCCACTCCTACCAATGACTGCCATCTAATGCACTTATTCCCTCATCTGTAAGTTTCCCATCATAGCACTTAGATTGTAAGCTCTCCGGGGCAGGGATTTCCTTTCCTATTGTCTGATCTTATTTGTTGCACTTATTGTAATTGACATATAATTCCCTGTACTATATTATGTTTATTGTAAAGCGCTAATTACAGCTGTGGACGCTATATAAATAAAGATATATATTCAAACAATTATGTCAATCATAAATGCAATGACCTACCGTACTTTTAAACAATTGTGTTAGTTTGCAGAGAATCCGGCATTTATTTAAAAGTTATTGTATATTACATATTTTTGCTAGATCTCCAGTGTCTTTTTATTTATAGCCAAGCATATGTGAAGATTCTAAATTCACTCACTGCTGGGAGCTCCTTCTGCTGCTGGCATTTAATACCAGGTAAAAATATCGTAATGTAAGTGCACAGATGGCAGAAACATAAGAAGCAATATGTTTGTCAGCTAACCAAGCTACAGGGAAACATAACATGGGCATTCTTGAGACAGAGTTGGACAGAAGGATATATTATAAATTATTTACTACTACAAACGGGACCTTGTTATTTTCCTTTTCAGATAACTAGTTATAATTTATGGGACTCACAACCATTCCTAGAGCATGTAAATATTACTCGAGAGATTTCTGCTGTGGTTTTATACAGTAGTTACTGTATATTAAAACAAAACATTGCATTACATGTTTTAAGTGAGTGCATTAAAAGTATTAAAGGATAAGCTGTCTTTAATAGATGTAACCCATATCCGCCCCCCCCCCTCTGGGAGAAGGACTGAATTACTATCTAGTAGTGTGGTGCTGAGGCATACCTGCTAGTATAGGAGAGCTGAGTCTGCCGCGGTGGTAAGGGGCAACAGGACAGGCTTTTGGGTGGTCTCTGGGTTCTGGCTCATGGTGTCAGCGCCTCCAGCTATGATGGGATCCTTGGTATATGGATGTCAGTCCCCACCACTACACTCCTTACCCCACCTGCTCAGGAACTGACACCCAGGCAGAGGTATAATGAACAGGTAGCTTTATTGGACATGCTGCACAGCTCTTCATACAGCATAGGTGATCCTATCCAACATCCCAGGACTTCAGATGGTGCTCACCCCAAAGTGGGGCCTTGAGTCTTGATGTTCCCTAGGCCTTTTGACCTAGGGTGGGCCAACTCAACCACGCCATGGGAGAGTCTGACAGCCCATACTCCTACCTTGGACGGCAGAGCAAGACTGCTCTAACTTTGGGCCACTCCTCTGATTAGGATTCTAGAAGAGGCAGGCTCATGATCTGTACCTATCCTGATAGGCTTACACAGGTCATGACTCACCACCTCACGTCTGTCCATCATAGAGGAGGCTGCAGGGTAATACCCACAGAATTAACCTGAACTTACTAAGGGATTACGTAACAGTGGGAAAGACAGGTAGAATGGATTTACCATGTTACATAGACAATTCTATTAAAGACAGCTCTCTCTATTAGAGATGTTATGCAAGCTTTTTGCAGGTGCAGCAATGTTAGGACCTACAGATGGGCCATACTGTGAACTGGTTGTAGACTTAAAATTCTTTGGCTAAAGAATTTAACAAAATGACCTTTGCTTATCAGAAGATAAACAGATAAGTATTTAACTATATATGTCAAGTTGGATGTAGCAGTCAATGCAGCGGCCGTTATTCGAACACCACGCGTTGTATACCTCGGAATGTGTGGTCAGGTCTCCTTAAAAGCTCCCCTTCAGCCCCTTTGCTTTCCTCCAGTTCCCCTTACCTCATGTTGAGTGGGGTGGGGAGGTTGCAGTGGCGCATAGGTGCCAAGAGTTGCGGCAGCCATTACAGAGCGAGCACCTTAGGAGCACCTTAGGAGCAGCAGCCATTAGGGGAATAGATCCATTGGGGACTACAACCCCCAGCAGCCCCAGGGGCTGCAGTCAGGTGGAACACAAGCAGCCAGTAGGGCTGCTGCATTTGTGGTAAGGGGAGCTCGCGCTCACAGTTAGGAGTTAGGCAGTTGGTCAAGTAGTCAGTAAGTGAATTGGGGAGTTGGAAGCTGGACATCAAAGTGGTAGGGTGTGAGTGTGCAGGTGCTTGTGGCATCTGCACTAGCCAGAGACCCCTGATAGGCCACAGCTAGGCTCAACTACCCTCAGTTTGTGGCTGCTACAGGGACAGGCCCAAAGATAGGGAAACTGCCCCTGTAGCTTGTAGTGAGGGACACAGACAGCACACAGCGGCATCCTGGCTCTTGATGGTCTGGGACCAGACCACCCCCACGGAAGAAACTGTCCTTGAGGTGGACATCCCACGCGGAAGCACCAGAGTCACGGATCATCGTTGGGTCCGTGTACCCCATCGCAGAATGCAGCGCGCCCGGGTGTTGAGGCACCCGGCAGGTACTGTGAGGACTGTGAACAAGTGTGTGGGACACTAGGCGGGTGGTTACAGCCATGTGAGGCCTGGTGGGAAGGCTGTAACCAATAGCCATACTATCGTTCTGTAGTAAAGTTGTTATTTTATGTTTTACCCATTGTGTGTGGTTATTGTATAAGTATATGTTTATAGGTCCTGTAACGGGTAATTCCACACAGTAGAATCCGTTACAGGTGGAGGCGCTGAAGAACACCGTACCAGTTACACCCCAGGCTCCCTGCAGCGGAGGCTCGGACCTCCTGTGATCCACATGTATTGCTCCACACATACCGTAGCCACACATTCTCCAAAGGGGTGGGGGAAAGTGCGCTACACATGAAATTCAAACAAAACAACCACGATAAACACGAGTGCTTGGGGTGATTGGCCGCGTTAATCCCGCGTGGAATACAGCAGAGCACACGAAAACGGCTCTGTGATTTGCTCAAATAACGGCCGCTGCATCTGTAGGCCTTTTTGTCTTTTGTTCTGTGTCAAAATGGACTGAAATCTTAACCATACTTCTTTGTATAACAATAATTTGTATTACCAAAAATAATAAAGTTTTGACGTAGGAACTTTATAACCTACAGTAACATGATTCTACACGTTTTAAAAATGTCACTTAGGTCATTAGTATTACTACTGTACTGTCAAATGGTACGCCCAATCTTTTATTAGCTTCAACATTTCCTTGTACCCAAAGGGAAAGCACGGCTAGTAAAGGTTAACAGTCCTGTATTTTGGTGCTTAAATTGGTATTATGGTAATGTGTTTGATTATGTGACTTACAGATGCAGCCACAGTATTAGAACTCTTGCCTGGGAGATTCTGGGGCAGTCTCACAGTAAATGCTGCAACATTGTCTGAACATTGGCTCAACATTTCTGTGAGATTCTTAATGGCCCATCGGATTAACACAGCAGAGGTCCCTGCAGTCCCATTCATTTTGACATATATTTCCTATTTATACTGTATAGCTGGGACTGCCAGTAAAAAAAAAAAAATTACAAATCCTTGTGTAAGTAATATATGTATGTACATATATATTACACATACACGCACACACGTGTACATATATGTAAATATTTTAGATAGATATATTGTAATTATAATATTTGCAATGCCAGCACACCATTTCTGTAAAAAAAAATATGTGTACATGTAATAAATGAAAACTCTTGGCCCCAAGGTTTTTTTTTTTTTTTACAGTTTTTGAAAGACATTTTGAATGGAGCTGCAGGGACCCCCCGCTGTGTTAATCCAATGGGCCATTATGAATCTCACAGAAATGTTGAGGCAATGTTCAGACAATGTTGAGGCATTTAATGTGAGACTGCCCCAGAACTCTCCCAGAATTTCCCAGGTAAGTGTTCTAATACTGGTGGCTGCATCAGTATATCAGATCAATAATTTTAATCGCTCCCATTTTGACACATTTGTAGTGTAACTTTTACACTTTAAATCAAACAATCTGTTTACTGCGACACAAGCAATTATGTCCTCAAATAATGCATTCTTAAACTTCATCACCAGGCCCTATGGGCAGAAATCATTAAACTTCTATATCCTGTTAGGAATAGATTTTAGGTCCTGACTGGGATATAATCTCTCAGTTTGAGATGCAGCTCTCGGCCCCCCTGCAGATATTTTGTTTAACGCTAGCTAAAAGTTACTAAAAACGCCATTAGAAATTCTTAAAATTATGGCTTAGAGAATGTAATAACTATGGAAACAGCTTTTAACTAGAATTTGGCCACCACTGGATGTAAAAACATTATAAATTTAGCCATGCTTGTTCTAAATGATTGGTGTCCTAGGAAACATTCAAACGCAGTACTTTCCATAAAATTGGATGAACTGTATTTCTTTAGCCCCTTGTGCTGGAAAAAAAAACTTGTTTTCCTATGTGCTTTTCTTTTTTCACTGTTTATTTTTTTAACGGAGGCAATTTGCTGTATTGCATAAAATGATTTTGTGCAACCATTGGCAACATACAATTTATCCTTCACCATAAAAATCAGTGTGGGAAAAGAAATACCAGCATCATTGTAATAGCACATTCATATACAGCATGTTAAGGAGATCGGGGGTAAATTGAATATGTCCATACATGAAATACGAATTAAAAGTTAAGAGCAACTTTGAAAATATTAACTAGTCACATCTATTCACAAATTGGGCAAATAATTCTGCTTTAATCAGAACTAGTGTGACAAAAGTTCCATCAAGCCTTAGAGTTCTTTGTACCTTTTGTTATTCCAGCTGGCACAGTTGATTGGAATTTTCTGCTAGAATCGCTGGGAGGTTCAATATCTCCTTATTTCTGCAGCAACATATTTTGTTAGGGTCAGGGACTTAGAGTTGATTAGCTGCACTTTTCTCCCTCCTGAAAGGCAGCCAAGAATCTGTCTTGATCTCCAGCCAGTATTTCTGAAGTACAAGAAAGGCTCATAAAAATATCAGAGTCCCTCGTTATTAAAAAGGATGATCACTGTGCAGGCGAGTTCATTTGAAAGGCTTCATGCAGGACTCCTTTACAGTAAAACCTGGACCTACTTAATCAAGGTCATCAGAACTGAGAAATCATAGAGTGAGATTATTTAGTCAACTCAAATATAAAGCAGTTTTTGTAAGTGATTATTATTGTCATGATCAGCCACAACCTGCAGAACAAATTAAACGACAGTAATTTCCGTCTCACGCTGTTACCAATGAACAAAACTCTTTTATGAGGACCTAAAAACTAGCTAAATATCCAAAAAGGCAAAGGCATCTTAACATTTCAGTTTTCAAGGTCGACAGTGCAATAACAAAGATAGGCAAACTGACGGTTTCACCAACCAGCTTGGCCAAGACAAAAGTGCTCCTCAGTGCTGCTATAAACAATAGGTTTCTAGAACCAGGTGACAGAGTGAATGTGAAGATTAAAGTGCAAATTGAGTGAGTGTTGTTTGAAATTCAAACAATTTAAACAATATAAACCAATAAGTGCAGTGCTAATAAGTGAATAAAGCACTCACAGTAGTATTGGTGATGAATGTCTCAGCAATCTCCTTGGCTCCTCAAAAGATATACATAAGAGAAGACATGGCACAATATTGTAGAAAGGGGGGGGGGTGATGGACAGCACTCTGACACAATGACTCATCAAGGTTGCAGGGTGCACGGAACAGGAAGGGACCCTAATTCCCTTCAGAAGTACTAACAAACCAAAAGATAGTAACAGCAATCTCTGTCTCACAGCTACAGATATAAGCGAATACCAGTGTAGGGAATATGAATAATTTAATGACACTAATTATAAACTGAAAATATAGCAACAATAGCCAATAAGCCAATGCAAGAATAAATATCACCATAGAGCAAAAATAAAAGGGGGTGGAGGGGAAAGAAGGAGAAGGGGAAAAAACATGAAACTAAAGGAAAAAAATCACAATAATGGAAAAAGGAAAGCAGACTAGGGGGGCGACGTTTCGAGGGGTGACCTCTTCATCTGGCCCATCCCCCCTGGTCCCAAAGGGTCCCAGAGGTACTTCCCTAAGCCTTCCCTCCCCACTGTCAAATAATCCCACACTCAGCGAAAGATATAAATCAAAAGTCCTATGGAGGGCAAATCACATAAGCAGACACCAGATATCAAACAATAAATGTCAATAAATGAATAATGTGAAAGACAAAGTACATATATAGATAACAGATGTCAGACAGTAAACAAGTAGAAGCAACCCCTCTATCAACAGCTCCTAGTGCCCTGTGGAATGCTTGGGCCCCTATTTGGCTAATTAGACTGCTAGTCAATCCTATAGCTGGAGGGTTAGATGTGTTTCTTGTTGGGGAGGTGGGTGTTGGGGGTAGTTAGTCATGTACTGCTAAATATTTATATGTAATAACTAGCATCAAAATTAGTCAAATGCATTAACTCATTTTTATGCTTGGTTCCGTTATTTATAATGCATGCAGTAAAAAACACACTCGTGAATAAACTCCATATTTGTGCCGAATACAAATGTTGTCAAATTTGAGCTCATCTCTACTTACTATATGCTTAATGCACCCATGGCAACCTTGAAACCTTGGGTTATAACCCCTGTGGAAGCCGTAGACTGGAAAGGCGAAATGCATAGGGTTTTTGGCCCTTTGAGGACTCCGTAATCAGAGACTGAGACGTCTGACTCCAACAGGCCACCGTACAGCTGCGCGCGCAGTTGCGTAAGTGCCGGCGCCTACAACCAGGAGAATCGGATGATTGGGGCTGCTGAGGTGGAGGAGAAAGACCAGATGAGTTTGCTGAAAACTACGAGATATCCGGAATGGTATGGGTGTACGCTTAATACACCAAATGCATTTTACAACTGGGAGAATGTGAGTTTATTTATCTCTCCCAGTTTTGTTTAATGTGCATTAAAACATATTATGCCATGTAAACCAAAAGATAGTACCAGCACTCTCTGTTATTCTAATAAGAATCTGTCAGAAAATATTACACAATAAAAAAAAAGTAAGAATGTTTGAAATAAAATAATTTGTAACATACATTAATTACAAGAGTGGGTACATTACATTGAGAGCCTAGGTCAACACATTGGCACTAAAGGGGTTAGTGAAATAAAAATATTTCACTTACCACATCTATGTCGCAGGCTACAATCCACTTTGGGGACTCACCACCCTAGAATTACTCCCAAAATGGACAGATGGTCAATCATAAAGCGTAATAAAAAATACATTGTGGAAACTGAGCACACTGGTAACATGTTTTTGGCGCTATTTTAGATTACGTCATTGCTTTGGCCAACCAACATTGGTCGGCCACACATTGGTTAAAGGAATAATGTAATTGGAAATGGCACCAAACATGATACATACGTAACCCCTTTATGGGATTATCATGGTCTTTTAGGGGTTAATGGTGTGGACCCATATAGGTAGTGATACTTTTCATATTATAGAGGCTTGTCAGTGAGTCAGCAGATGCTAAACCCAGCACTGTGTTCCATGGAGACAAGGACTTCAGAAGCGGTATAAATTGGAGGGAGATGGTTCTAGAGGGGCGGATCTTAGAGGAGCGAGTGGAGGAGTCTCAGTGTCTATAGATAAGGAGTATGTTCCTGAATACTGTATATAGAACAGACAAATCCCCATTTATTATGTTCTAGTTAGGGACAGTGCACCATCAGATAGTGTCCCGAGAGATGGCCAAGGTGAACCCAGTGATTCACAAAAGAGGCATTCACGCCACAAAAGTAACCATAAAGGGGGACCCCAGGGTGCCACAAGATCAACTCTACTGGCAGATCCACACACGCCTCGCTGTAGTCTGTGTAGAAGTGGCAGTTCAGAGACAAGTGGGGTGGATACCCTAGCTATATTGAGTCGACCAAGGCCAGAAAAGGGGTACATATTGACAGAACATAGCATATGTTATCCACAATGGGGATCGGTCAATCAAGAGAATCCAGTCAAGTGTCTGCCCCTCTCACGGTGTTCAGTGAGGGTGCCTGCGGGTGCAAGTCAAGAGTAGGGGCAAGCAATATGAAAGTAATGACACCTATACTTGTGTACATGTGAATGGATGATTGGGTATAAATAAAGAATGTTTATGCTACAAAAGTTCCTGGCGCCCATCATTTCCATCTTTGCTAACTCATCGTCCAGCTGCACGAAGCCTGCACCCTGAATAAGATAAAGACTTCTGAATAGCCACTATTGCGACATTGATGTAAACTCCCTAGTTGCCGGAAGGGAGGATTACATATAGTTACATATAGAGGTGAGTTTGAAAAAAAAGATATGTCAATCTATGTTAAATTTAGATAACGGATACTGTACATATCCTATATTTGTATTTTCCATTTATTGATCCAGAGGAAGGCAAACAAAAATCCCTAGTGAAACATGTTTTCACATATTTCAAACCTAAAATGTTATTAGATCTCAATCTAAGTCCAATAATAGATAAAAAAATAACCTGAACAAACAAATGACACCAAAAGATTATATTTTTTCAACCTTTGTTTATTCACAAATGATTCAACATTCAATATCAATGTGTGAAAAAGTATGTGAACCTTTGCCTGGTGGCAACTCCTTGAGCAGCAATGAATTCAACTAAGCATTTCCTGTAACTGTTGGTCAGTCTCTCACATCGGTTTTGAGGAATTTTGTCACATTCCTCCTTGCAGAACTGCTTCCACTCAGTGACATTTGATGGCTTCCTTGCATGGTCCTGCCACAACATTATGATCAGGTTTAGGTCCGGACTTTGACTAGGCCATTTTAAAACACTGAATTTCTTCTTCTGCAGTCACTCTTTTGTAGATAGTCTTGTATGTTTAGGATTATTGTCTTGCTACATGACCCACTTTCGCTTCAGCTCATGGACAGATGGCCTGACATTCTCCTCTAGTATACTCTGAAACAATGCAGAATTCATGGTTGTGTCAATGATGGCAATCTGTCCATGTCCTGAGGCAGCAAAGCAGCCCCAAACCATCAGCGCTATGTACATTTTATGGCGCTATACAAATAAAGACATACATACATACATACATACAGCACCATGCCTGACAGTTGGGATGAGGTTCTTCTGTTCGAACGCAGTGCTTGGTTTTTGCCAAAACATTGAGGCGAAAAAGTTCTAACTTTGACTCGTCTGTCCAGAGAGCATTGTTCCAGAAAGTCTTGTGGATCAGCTATGTGCTCTTTGGCGAACTTCAGATAGGCAGAAATGTTCTTTTTAGAGAGCAGTGGTTTCTGCATGCTATCCTTCCATGAGCACCATTCTTGTTCAGTCTCAATCTGATAGTTGAGTCATGAACACTCATATTAGCCAAGGCGAGAGTGGCCTGCAGATCCCTGGATGTTACTCTGGGGTTTTTTCTGACTTCCTGGATGATTTGCTGGTTTGTTCTTGGAGAGATTTGGTAGGACGACCATTCTTTGGTAGAGTGACTGTGGTCTTGAACTTTCTCCATTTTTAGACTGTCTGATGGTGGATTTGTGGAGCCCAAATCTAGAAATGGTTTTGTTACCCTTTTTCAGAATGGTGAGAATCAATAATTGCTTTTCTGAGGTCTTCAGAGATTGATCATGGCATGATGTGTTTCCACACACCTGCATGGTGAAGAACAAACTCTCAAAGTTTCTTATCTTTATATAGGGTGGGGCCACCCAAACGTGCACCTTAAGATCTACTTAATTATTTAAACACCTGATTCTAATTATCCCCTTTAATTTTGCTGATAAAACCAGGTTTCACTTACTTTTGGTCACACCCTGACTCTTAACTACTCATTGTTTGTCTAATTCATACATCATTTTGTTTCAAAAGACATGGAATTAGTTAATATAAATCCTATTGAATATTTAATAAACGACTGGTTTTGATTCAATAAGGTTATCATGGAAAAACTATGGAATTTCCGTAATTATCATTGGGGTTCAAATCTTTTATTGCCACGGTAGATTCATTGTTCTTGCTGTGCCACTGTTGCCAGTGAATCTCTTGGTAGCTCTGTGATATTCTGAGCTAGGTTATCACTGGGGACAATGGCCCTTGCAACATATGTAGCACTATCCATACAGTCGAATAACTGTTACTATGTGGTAACTATACATGTTATCACTTAGTGCAGTGGTTCCCAACCTTTTTTTACATTGTACAATCCGTGTTAGATTTTTTTTGTTTTTACATTAACACCTAAATAGTACATTTTATTGCCTACTCATCATCAGACTCTTGCTACCAAAACTGTTTGACTGATCCCAGCCAGTATTGTGTCCTGAGTTTGTGGGGCAAACACACTCTTAAGAAGGCCACATACTGCATCTCAGTTTGTACAGACAGCATCTGTGATATACCTGTCAATTACTGAGGGAGCTTCCAAAGTCACACACCTTGACGCTGTGGATGCCAAGCATTGTAGGGAGCAACTTGAAAGCTCCTGATCTAATTAACATATTTACCAATGTGACGTTTGGGGCCTTACTAAGTATGCCGTCTCGCCACAGGCTCAGGTACGCAAGGTACTGCCTAGGATCCGCCATTGGGGTTTATGAATCTCCTGTTGGAAATCACTGACTTTTTGAATTACTTTCTCAGTTAGAAGATTTATTTATTATTCACATTTATTGATCCTTTTCATTATGATCACGTGCTTCATTGTGAAATTTTCATTGTGTTTTATATTTTAGAACACTTTTGCATTTGGTGTGTATTTTTAAGTGTGTGTGCTGAGCACGCGCATTTTAATTGAAACTTCTTTGTCTTTTGTCACTATTTTGTCACAGAAATTGTATTTGTGATGGTGATGTTTTTAATTAACAAATCAAAACACAATTTCAGTGCAAAACGCATAGAAGTTTGACTTAGAACACGTGGTTTAGCTATTTCTATATTTATAGTAACTGTGAATTCCTTGGGTGTGTGTGTCAGTATGTTATTCAGTGTCTGTCTGCATGTCTGTGTGTGTGCGTGTGTGTGTCAGTCATTGTGTGTGTGTGTGTGTGACAGTGTGTGTCTGTCAGTCAGTCAGTGGGTATGGGTGTCAGTCAGTGGGTGTGGGTGTCAGTCAGTGGGTGTGTGTCAGTCAGTGTGTGTGTGTGTGTGTGTGTGTGTGTGTGTCAGTGTGTTGTGTGTTTCAGTCAGTGTATGTGTGTGTGTGAGTCAGTGTGTGTGTCAGTAAGTGTGTGAGTGTCAGTCAGTGTCTTTCCTCTCCCTCGTCCGATGTCACTGATGGCCTCTTCTGCCAGCAGAGTCCTCCGAGAAGAAATCTTCACTATGTTGTTGACTCCTAGAACCGGCTTTTGCTCAGCTTCGGCATCAGATGACAAAATCTCGTGAGAGGATGTCTGGCGTCTGCTGCCTCCTTGATCTGTGCTAAAGTCGCTCACGGCTCAACGCGTTTCGCTTGTTGCTTTGTCAGGAAACCGTGTCTAGTAATATAATAATATGTGCCTGAAACATGCTGCATTCCAGGTGTTTCAAGGCCAGTATCTAGGGTTACATTTAGACATGTTTCCAGGAGACTTCATCTTTCAATCCTCTCCAAAATGCATTTAAAATCAATTTCAAATTATTCTACAACTTTGTCCTTTTATCTTTCTTCTCAGACATGTTCTTTCTCTTTAAAAATGTTGCTAAGATTAGGAATACATTGCCTTAAGGAGTTCTTTTTATTTGGCTTTTGTGGTTTCTATGTCAATACATGGTGGGCATTTAAATCCACCCCGAGATTCCTTATTTGAGAGCTTGTGATCTCAGATTGAAAATGGTTCAAAGATACATAAAACAGGGTTCGAGGGTTATGCTACTGGAGATGCTTGTTTTGAAACATCACTCTTTATTTATCTTTTATTTATCACCGTGTTTGGGATTTACATTTAAGATGAAACAGTTAACAGTCAATCTAAACTCCCCAAGGCATCTGGCTAACCTTTTTCCCAGCTCCTATCAGCCTTATTTGGCACTGGGTTTGCAGATAATTACCTATTTGTAAAATTAAATATCAGATAAGAGAAGGGTACCATGCAAAAACTTGAATTTTATTGTCAAAAAGGTGAACGGATATATTCTTTTGACTATCTGCATTGTTTGAACAGCATATATTTGTATTTATCCATGAAACTATTTACAATGAATGGCTTTGAAACCTAAGGGATCATGGCTTTCTGATATCAAACTGGAGAACTAAAGCTAGGGGTTTCAAGCTTACTCCAATTAAGCCCTTATGCAAAAAAACTGGGTTCTTGTCATGAAAATGAACCATTTCCTTATTTCTTAAATCATAGTAGGATACGATAATACTTTAGGACATACTTGAAAACGAGAGGCGACTCTCAATTTAGTATTTTGTTCTTGTTAAAATATTTGATAAATAATACCCTAGAGTGTATACCAAGTAATCATTGACCTTTTTATTTTGTATATACCACTGACCGTGCACACATAGCGCTATACATATTTTGCAGGCACAATGAGTCCCAGCTACAAAGTGATTACAATATTATATTAGTATCTTACAATATAATTGTGGTGCTATGGCACATAGCGTTAAGTGATTTGCCTATGGTCACAAGAAAAGCTGACACTGTAGACCGATATGGGTAAGAATGGAGACGTGCTCCAAAACATATTTCAATTTAAGTAAGACCATTTTGGATGACTTTGTAAAATTGTATTTCAATGATTTCATCACTGGAAGAAAATTATGATCATTCATATTTTTTTTATTAAGTGCTTTAAAGTTAATTTCACATACCGGAAATTGATTGTAGGGGACAAGCGCTAACAATGGTGTACTAGATTTCTGTTTAAAGTGCACTGTGCAAAAATGTGTCTATTCTAAATATGTGCCTATTATAAATATCCATGCAATACAACATACATAACAATGTAACAGTCATGCTGAGAAAAAAAACTCCTCACTTTCCCTGCAGCTTAAAGGACAGTACTTTCACCACCATAAGTACTGTAAAAGTTCAAAATAGATCTCTAAGCAGATAAGCCATAAGCCTATAGCGCCCAGGAAAGAAGATTATAGTGGAAAAAGTTTTTGAAAAATTAATTGTATTGACAAACCATCGTTTTGACTGGTGTTCTTGGACATGGTGAATGGAATAGTGTCAATATCCTCATAGGCTCTCACTCCTCTCAAAGGCACACAGAGTTGAAAAAAATATGTCTAGTAGAGGGGCTTTGTAGCACTCGCAGCACCAATCAAGTCTCTTTGCTCTCTGTTACCCCGTGTTTGCCTCGGCGTCTATCGCACTCTTGGCAACCCTACGCATTTCGACAAAGTTTATTCAGAGGTTGTTGCCAAGAATGTGAGAGGCCGAGTTAAAGATAGTGTTGCAGAGAACAAAGACAGCACAGAAATTAAGAGAACCGAAATGCCACGAGACGAGACCAGCAAACATCATGAGATGCGGAAGTAGCTGAGAGACTTGGTCGGTGCGGTGAGGACTGCTGTGCTACAAAGCCCCCCTATTACATGCATTATTTCAATGATGTATAATGTGTTTCATGGAGTGCAATGTTTGTCACAATTAACCAAAATGTTGGAACTATTATATATGGGGTTAGCTTTAGCCAGACTGGTAGGTGATCCTGGTGTTCCACAACAGGAGCAGACAGTCAGGCAATTGTAAGACAACAGTAGATATAGAAGGCAGTTGTTGATCTTACCAGTTAGGTGTTGGTGGCATCTCTAAGAGGTAGAAGAGGCACGTGACTGTTAGTGCTACACTGTTTGCGCTATGTATTTCCACTGCATATTGGTGGGTTTAGTGAGTTATAATGTAATGCAGGAGGGATAGGTTAGTCCTCCTGGTGGTCATAGATCTCGACAAAGCTCACATTAGGTCACCCCCTCAGAGCATGAAGTGCCCATTTTGGGGTATAAATAAACTTCTAGATATAATTATTTACATAAAATAGGTTCCTTATCTAACTTTCTCAGCTCAGCTTTATCCTGGTTTTGAACTGCTTGCTGGTCCACACTCTCCACACGATTCCGGTGCTTGCTCTGCCTGTAACGAGTCCGAGTGTAACACTGACATTGTTTTTCTTTTTAATTGCATCAGTATTGTGACCTATGAATTCTGTTTGGTGAAGGGAACAAACAATAGACCCAGCTCAGAAGATGAAATATTGACTTTTTAAGAGCACAGTTGCTTGTCTATCTGCATACAATCATATGAATCCTGCATGACATAAGGAGGCAAAGAGACTTTTGATGTGTGTAATGTCTATTAATGTATATGGAACTAATGAAAGTATATATACACACAGATGAACATCAGTTACTAGTCCCTATGCAAATCATGCCCACCCATATTGGATTGTACATTCTTTTTGGTCTCTGACATTCCCCTCAAACACAGGTCAAAACGTCATTATTCTTCATCATCATAATTTATTTGTTAAGCAAAAATACAGGCCTCCACTTAAAGAGGCATAGTAATACTGTACTTTAAAGTCAGTTTAGGAACAACTACAATGAAATACAATTATTTTGTTACACGAGAGACAGACAGTAAAAGCCAGAATTATGATACATGCTTGCATTAAATGAACAGTGGTTATACATTCAATTTACAGACATTTCATGGACCGTTAGGGATAGATTATGGGCATATGTATCATTTATAGGCAGGATTAAAATTGTGTTAGAAAAGGTAGGATAGGCCTGCAATGTGTTGTTAGAAGAGGCCCTACCTCAAGGAGTGTATAATCTATAGGCAGGATAAATTGAAGCATTGGGTACAAGGGAGGAGATGTTTGGCGAGTTTCTGAATGCAGTAGAGCAGCTGTAACATTACCAAACGACAACACCTTTTGGCTGTTGCATTTGGGGGACTCAGGTTTTATATCCCATAGATTATTTTGTAGAAATGAAAAAAGCATAATAGCAGCACACTTCTTCATCATCATTTATTTTTTTAAGTAAATACAGGCCTCCACTTAAAGAGGCATCGCAATACTGTACAATCAGTTTGAGAACTACAATTAAAATGCAGTTATTTTTGTTACACAAGAGACAGACAAGAAAAGTCAGTTATAATACTACATGGTTGCATTAAATGAACAAAGGTCATACACATTCAGTCCACCGACATTTCACAGACAGGGAGAGACATGATTATGGGCATAAGCAACACATAGACAGGATTACAATGGTGTTAGAAGAGGTAGGATAGACCTTCAATGTGTTAGAAGACGCCCTACCTCAAAAAGCGTACAATCTATAGGGAGAGTAAGTTGACATTGGGTAAAGGGTATGATGAGAGGGTTGGTGAGTTTCAGAGGCCATAGAGCAGCTGTAAGGCCTTGCCCCCGCTGCCTACTACAGCTTCTGCTGTGGCGGACGCTGCGCGCACGAGAGCCCTCCCCGCAATGGCGCCGGGCCCGCTGCGAGGGGGGGCCGCAGCGCTCGCGCGAGAGCTACTCCTGCTCTCAATAGAATTGAGAGCAGGACTCGCGTCGAGCGATTAGGCACGCCCCCCGGTGGTTCAGCCAATGAGGGCGAACCTGCCGGGTGACGTCATGGCCGCACCCCCGTCACTCCTCCACCACGCCCCCCCCGGTCTCTCCTCCTGCAGTGAGCTGCAGACCGGGGAATCGGCTGAACGCGCTGCCAAAAGTGCGGGCGCGCGTTACAGCGGCGTGACCGGGGCCTTAGCCTAACATTACCAAATAGCAGTGAAGGCTGCAAATAGCGACACCCTTTGGCTGACACCAGAGGCTGACACCTTTTGCATGACTCCGGTGTTATGCCCCAGAGATTCTTTCTGGAAATGAAAATAGCAGCACATAGTACCTCTAACATGCAGATGGGGGGAGGGGGGTCTATTGGACTCCAGTGGGTCTGAAGGGGCTCTTGTCCTCATGCTGTTAACCCCTTCCATGTTGGCCTGGTGAACAGGGTACAGGGAAGGCATATTGGGGAGCCTCTCTTCTTAGGGAGATGCTTTTGGGGCGACTCGGGTGTTATGTCCCAGAGATTTCCAGAGCTCCATTTGTATGCATCAAGTTTCTACTGTATGTCTTAAAGTGTTTTGAATGTACTCTTGAACCTTTTGCCCACTATGGCTTTCCAAAAACATACTAAGACGCAGGTTTGTTACGCTGTTTATAATAACACTGTAACAAATTAGCTTTTGTTTTGCCAATGTTCAAATTGCATGAATAATCGACTATATCATCATCTACCTTTTGCACATTTGCAATATAAGTTTCAGTATCATATGAACCAAAATAAAATCTGACATGAGTTTGTCCCCATAATGTTGGGCACATTGTATTCATTATGTCACTCTCCATGTGTGGTCCTCAGCAACTGTGGTTCTATAGCAACTATTAAAATCCATCTCCACCCCGTGAGACAAACCAGAGATCAATACGAACACCAAAAAATTTATGTATGTATTCTATTTCTATCTCTCTCTACACAATGACTTGGAATTCCAGACAGTCTGTGTACTACTGTTTCTGTGACTTGGCTTATTTACATGTAAACATATTTTCTAGTTGTTTTTCACTGGCATCATTTAATTTAAAAAAATAAGCTCCATACAGCATAGTCAGATGCGGGCATGTCCTTTATAAACATCTGCATAATTGCCTCTTTTTTTACTTAACTCTTGTTATGAGTAAACGAGTCATTTGCTTCTGGATGGCCCAGAGCAACCATAACCACAATAAAACTTGAGGGGAGCTGTGACGTTAATGCCCTTTTCTGTGTAGTTGTGCTACAAATACAGCAAACAAAGGGTTAACTGGAGTTTTAATGGTACATTTTAAATTACTATTTTTCTGTATTGCTGGGGAGGTCTATCTAAAAGTGGACAAGTCTATGTTTATTGGAGTAGTTAAGCCATAAAACAACAACCTATGTACAGTGAAGTGACCCTCAGATAGAATACAGACTACTAAGTCAGCCAGGCACATCCTCAAAGGTTGATCGTAAAACGTTAGGGACCCTGCTTTCAGCCTGAGTCGGAGGGGATCATAAGTTCAATACTGTTTTCCTTATAGATTTACAAAATATCAGATATTTGGGATGTAATATAATTCCCAAGAATAAATAATATAGCATTGTGATGTGTAACGTCAAATAGATTAAAAATGATACACAATCACTATTAAGGACGTCCCCCACCCCCAAAGAAAAATAAATTCCCTCCCAACAAAATCCCCCCTCCCCCTAGGTAGGAAGCTGGGGGTTTCCAGAACTGAACCCCATTAATTTCATCTCTGGGGACCCCCTACTTTCTGAGATACCCTCTTATGGGGTGCCGGTATCTCAGCTTAGGTTTAGCCGTCCCATCACACGGGCCAATAGGAAGCCGTGACATCATAGGCAGCTTCCTATTGGTCCATGTGACCGGGGCTTTAAACCTGATCTGTTATACTTGCACCCCCTAAGGAGGTAAATATCTAAGGAAGCAGGGGGTCCCCAGAGCTGAAATTAACAGGGTTTTGCTCCAGAGACCCCCTGCTTCAATCCTATATGTATTCAAGAAAAACAAAAGCAGCAGTGCAGCTACTCTCTCCCTCTTGCCGCCCCCTGAGACCTGCCGGCCCTAGGCGGTGCCTTACCTGCTTACCACCTGGGAATAGTTATGATGCATGTGTCAAATACATACTTGTCCCTCAAAGATTAAAAGGATCGCTATCAAAATAGATGTCTAAATGTGTATTTTGATAATCCGAATGCAATGATGTGGGTCACATTATTCTAGGAGTTACAGTACAGGAAGAGGTTATTTTTATATTCTGAGCTATTTTGAGTTTTAAAAAAACTATTCTCCATCCCCAGTGACAAATGTCACAAGAGATGGGTGAGTGGGAGGAAAGGACACACCCACCAAAAGGTGGGGCTAATTTTGTGACAGAGGCAAAGTTTGGGGATAAAAACCATGCATTTGGGGTATGAAATTGGAATTCAACATAGAAGGGTTCTCTTATTTCAACTTCAACCCCTCTTTGGAGGATCTCATATTGTTACGTGGTAACATATTTCGATTTTTAGTTTTTATCCCATTATTATACTGCACAACAATGGGTTTCAACCTTTTTTTTGGTTAAGGAACCAAAGCATTAAATTGTGAAATTCTAGGACACCCCAGCTCTCTCCCCCCATCTCTTATCCTCCCCATCTCTCGTGTCTCCCCCTCTAACATTCCCCCCTTATGCTTTCCCCTCTCACTCTCTCCCTTATGCTCCATCTCCCCCCCTCTCACACACACACACACACACACACACACACACACACACACACACACACACACACACACACACACACACACACACACACACACACACACACACACACACACACACACACACACACACACCTTCTTTTTTTAATGCGAGCTGCAGGTGCCTGCGGAAAAAATCCCTACAGTGAAAACTGCAGAGAGAGCGACCTCTTACTTTGGTGCCTGTGGTGCTGCACACTTTGTTTTTATATGTTGAATGCTAAACAATGAGGTGTGTGTTTGTTACAGTTAGTGTAACATGTTGAAATGATACTTTAAAAGCGAAAAGCATCTATGATTTAGGACTCCGTCACCAATGTGTACTAATGGTTCGTCATGTAGTATATTGTTATAGGAAATAATGTCTTTGTGCACGCTACATGTAAGGCTGTATGCAATGTTAACCTGTATCCATTCATTTGGCTAGCAAATGGTGTATATTATTAATGTACACATATATAATTTGAGTAAAGGCATAACGAAATTTGTATTTACCATTCTTGTAGAAGTCAAAACTGATTTAGCTGCAACTGCTCGCTCCAGGAAGGCACAATAGTATCATCCATGGTTGAGGCAACCGTTGAATCCTGAATCACACACATCTCCATGAGGGCATCATATGGATCTGCAGTGGCTTCTTCAAACAAGACGTCCGGAGGTACGTACAGTTGTTTGTTGTTTTCCATCCACATTGGTATTGCCCATATAAGTTTGGATACATATCATAGTAGTTATGTCCATCTTGCATCTGGTCTTGATGAATGTAGGGTGCAGGTATATCAGCAGACGCGACAGTCGGTGCGGCTTCAGTGTAACTGGTATTAGGCAAAAATATGCTATTTAACAGAAGATATGTTCCATGGTAAGTTTAAATGATGGTGCAACATGCCAGCATCCATATCGTTGATCTAGCTGATCATGGACACGCTCAAAACATTCATTTGCGGATAAAGTGAATCGTACAGAAGTTTTAAAATTTCGTTGTTTGTCAGGTTCTTGGTAGTATGGATATTTCTTTTGGATCAAGTCATACATTTTGGCCACGTTTGCACTTTTCTCTGGCGTTGATTTGATTGCTTCATAAATCATAAATTTGCATGATTTACGTGGATGGCTGTGCAATGTGGAAGCTTCTGCCATTTCTTCTCTCCAAGTGTACAGTGTCTAAGTTGAACGCATACGGATGTGTGCTGAATGTGTGAATAGTTACATGTTATCTTCGCGGTTTGTTCCAAGGTTATAATACAACCTTGCAGTTATACGCCTAGGTTTTCTCCCACAAGAAATTTGTTACAATAATTGGCTGAAAGTCTTTGGGTAAGATACTCTTTTCACAGGAATCGAAACTTTACTTTCGGCTTAGGCAATCAACATGTGCAAAACAAGTTGACTCTTTGCATTAGAATAACAATGTGTGTGAAATCCTCTACAGTGCTATGATTAACCGATTTCTGGTTACACTTAGCTAGATTTAACCATACACACACATCTCTCTGTTTGTATCTTTTTCTGTTTTTCTCTCTCTCTGTTTCTCTCTCTTTCTCTCTATGTTTCTCTCTCTCTTTGACTCTCTCTGTTAGTCTCTCCTGATATATACATATACATATATATATATATAAATAAAGATATATATATAATTAGATATACTGTATGTAACGGGTATTCCCTCTAGCCTGACCCACCCAATCTCATATTGGCCCGTGTGGTCTAACCAGTCCCCATTACATGGTCGTGTCTGGTGGTGCACCTGTAGGCAACAGGACTCCTGAGTCTCCCGCATGATGGTATTCGGGGATTGTCATTCCAGACAGGCAGCTGAGGTAGTGTGTGTGAGTCCTACCTATATCACGTGCAGCGCCTCCACCTCATCAGGATCTATGCATCCGCAGGGAGAGGGTCCTGATGAGGAACTCCTTCTTGGTGGTGCCTTCCACTGGAGAGTAACTTCACACTCACACAGTGGGGGTATCTTTGAACAGGGCATCTTTATTGTTGATGTATGGGCAATCTGCCCTTCACAGCCAGCGGTCTCAGCCGTACATATTTCTCTGCTGTCCCTTTGCCAGGTACACCCTCCCAATGGAGTGGGATCCCCTCTCCCCGTAGGGAGATCACCCCTGTGCCAGGTCCCTGGACACAGTGTGGCTTTTATCAGCTAAGATGTAGAAATGGACCACTAGTTACTGCACTAGTGGATTCTTCATTCCCAATGCATTCCAACAACGCAGCAACCAACTAACTTTGGGCAGTGCTGTGCCTTATATACTTCAGGAGCTGTCACAGCTCTGATATAACTAACTGTGGACTCAGAGCATGTAGCCACTCCCACCCATACATACTGCACCTCACCAGGGTGTGAGGGCAAACCTCCATGATTACTGCTGGCATCCCTGTAACTTACCAGGTTTACTGCCAGCAGGGGAGACAACTGCAGACCATTTTACATGCATGGCTACAATCTCCCCCTGGTGAATCCCCACCGACCCGGCTGGGACCTAAATTTGGTGTACCTTTTTCCAGGAAGCACTGTAAAATGGAACACATAATTAATCAAAACAACATTACTGTTTTCATAATTATTAACAGAGTAACGCTCACTGACCAGCAGAGGGCGCTCAATGTTAGAACCAGACCTCACTATTCTGTCTACCTAATAATAGTGGCGAGTGTCTGGTTTCTTCACCTCCCTTCCTGCCATGTCGGTCACAGTGATGCTATATTCCCGGGGCAAGCCACTCTCGGGTCTATATACAGCCTTGGTTAACACAGATTCCCAGCAAGCTCAAACTCCCACACCCACCACAAAGTGAATATATATTTATGTCAACCAGAGAGCTACCGAGCGTGGCAATTGTATATAACAAGAGACAGGGGGTGCCCAATGCTGCATCCAATTGACAAAACATATAAAGTAAAATACTTCAATAATAATAATTGGTTATTTAGTTAACCCTTTGGCCAAAGGCGTCATAAGCCTGCATACCAACGTCAAGGTATAACCAAAATAATGCAGGTCCTACACTACACTGTGAACCCTTCCTTTTACCTCTGTGAGAGGGGAAACCATAATGAGTCTTGTTCCTGCAGCAAGTGAAATGACCTTCCAAGTTAAAAGGGTGAAGGAGGAGGAGTGAGCTCTGGGTGGAGGTGCCACAGCCTCCAAAGAGACATAGGTTAACACAGATTCCCAGCAAGCTCAAACTCCCACACCCACCACAAAGTGAATATATATTTATGTCAACCAGAGAGCTACTGAGCGTGGCAATTGTATATAACAAGAGACAGGGGGTGCCCAATGCTGCATCCAATTGACACAACATATAAAGTAAAATACTTCAATAATAATAATTGGTTATTTAGTTAACCCTTTGGCCAAAGGGTTGACGTTGGTATGCAGGCTTATGACGCCTTTGGCCAAAGGGTTAACTAAATAACCAATTACTATTATTGAAGTATTTTACTTTATATGTTTTGTCAATTGGATGCAGCATTGGGCACCCCCTGTCTCTTGTTATATACAATTGCCACGCTCAGTAGCTCTCTGGTTGACATAAATATATATTCACTTTGTGGTGGGTGTGGGAGTTTGAGCTTGCTGGGAATCTGTGTTAACCTGTGTCTCTTTGGAGGCTGTGGCACCTCCCCCCAGAGCTCACTCCTCCTCCTTCACCCTTTTAACTTGGAAGGTAATTTCACTTGCTGCAGGAACAAGACCCATTATGGTTTCCCCTCTCACAGAGGTAAAAGGAAGGGTTCACAGTGTAGTGTAGGACCTGCATTATTTTGGTTATACATTGACGTTGGTATGCAGGCTTATGACGCCTTTGGCCAAAGGGTTAACTAAATAACCAATTATTATTATTGAAGTATTTTACTTTAAATGTTTTGTCAATTGGATGCAGCATTGGGCACCCCCTGTCTCTTGTTATATACAGCCTTGTGCATGTATATACTGCGCCCGATGCTCCATACTCACATTAGCTGAGAGATTCGCTCTTCTGCTCTGCACCCAGTAATTGTACCCCTTTTATTGATCATGTACAGCTCTATGTCTTCTCTGAGCCACCTATCCCGGTGATCCTCTATCTCCTGCATGAGGGGTTTGGGGACATATGGGTACTTTAGCCCAGGGGGGCGCAAACTTTTTTCCCTGCGCCCCCCTGCCGGCTGTCCCCTCACTCCCGCGCCCCCCCCAACCCCAACGTACCCTCGCACCGGCGTAATGACGTCACGTTGCCATAGCAACGTGACGTCACATGACCTCGCAGCGTCATTTTGACGCCGCGTTGCCATGGCGATGCCGGGAGGAAGCCGCCGGAGCCACGGTAAGTTAGGTTTACAGAGGCCCTGCAGCTCCCCCGGCACTTAATTTAAGTGCCTTCGGGAAGCGCGCGGGGCCTCTGTAAACCCCGCGCCCCCCGTCGGCAGTCTCACGTCCCCCCTGGGGGTCGCGCCCCACAGATTGCGCACCGCTGCTCTAGCCCATGTGAGTTTTTGTACTTAGCCACAATGGCCCTTTCTGCTCGACTGGCCCTTATCAGCTTAGTATTTCCCGCTCTCCCTGGCAACACCCATGAAAGGGGTTCGTCCGGTTCCGCCGGATCCTCAAGTCCACTGGGACCCAATGGCTCTATTAGTCCTCGACTAATATTGTACCATCGGTCCTGTATGGCTTTCAACCGCTCCTCCTCGGTAAATTCTCCCTTGGCCCACCAATAGTCTACCACCCCATTTCATTCCAAAATGAACGGGTCCTATCTAGCCAGGCTTCATACCCCTCAAATAAGGGGGCCCACCACCAGGTCTCCCTAATCTCTTCCTGAGCTGACTCCACTGACTCCCCCTCGTCTAGTTCCCCCCAGGAGGACACTCCGGATGTCCCGGTAGACCGTGACTGCGATCCCACCCTCTTGGGCCTACTTTCTGGGGTGACACTCACAACGCTTAGGCCATCATTAGACGTGGACACTTGTCGTGAATACCCCCTCCCCACCGAACCATCATCAGATGTACCACAGTCCAAGCCCCCTACAGTCCGTTCCTCCGACGTGATCCGGGAACCCCCTGACATCCCTAAGCTTGAAGTGGAACCGAAAGAAAAGGTGGCTGGGGCTGGGGCTTTAACTAGGGCCTTGGGTCTAACTAGGGCCGGGGTTTGGGCATAGGGCCGGACAGTGGGTATCCGCGGGGCTATGACCCGCTCTTCAACGCTACCTGGTCCGGTGCCACCGCATGGGCTCTCCGCTTCTCCGGTCTCACTGCTCCTCAGCTTCCGCGTCGATCGCCCGCTCCTCTTCAACTTATGCGATTGGCTGACACTGCTTGAACGAAGAGGCGATGTCATCTCCCCCTCAGTTCCGCTCTGCCCACCGGAAACGATGTCCTGACACGCACGTGTCTCGCCGCCATCTTGGGTTGGGTCCCTGTGACAGGGTGAAGTCAACCCCTATCAGTTATGCCTGGGAAACATATGTCTGAGTGCTTCATCCAGCACTCATAAGGGTTAACTCAGGTGGAAGCTAGCTAATCAGGATGTAAGCTGACACCTGAGAGCCAGCAAGGTAGATAAGGATCTTGTTACCAGCAGTAGCTGTCTGTCTGAGATGAGAGCACATGGATAGATGTGCTGCTAGCCAGAAGCATACAGCACACTACTTACTGCAGCCAAAGTAAGATTTCTTTCATTTGTTTGCATGACTGCTTAAAAAGACTCTTACGGTTTGGGTATGGTTTAGCCAGCCAGCCTGCTAGCTAGGACTGCTGTGTTAGTCAGTTTTCTCCCAACGTGGAGCAGGATTTATTTGCTTAAAGGGACAGTGTACCCGCATGTTATGTTGCTGTGGAGAAATAAAGCCACTGAACGTTTTCATTTATCCTGAAACTACACGTGTGGACTGTTCCCTGACCTCGGCTACAGGCCGTCCTGCCACAGGTGGTGTCAGAAGTGGGAGTTGGACGGGCCCTGTATCTGAAGGGCCACACACACACACAGAAGGGAGAAAAAAAAATGGAGACAATTTTTTCACAGTTCCTTGAGCAACAGCTCCAGCTAGCAGAGAAGCAAGCTGAGCGACAAGCCCAGCAAGATGAGCAACAGGCCCAGCGAGAGGAAAAGCTACCCCAATTGCTGGCCGAAGGCCCAGCCCCAGGCAGACCAGGGATTCCAAATAATCCACCGGTGATGCTGCATAAAATGAAGCCAAACGAAGACCCAGAGGCATTTCTCTTCACTTTTGAAAGGGTAGCCACGGCCCACGGCTGGACAGTTGATCGCTGGGTAACGACTCTGGCTCCACTCCTCATAGGGAAGCTCAGGCAGCCTACCAGGCTCTTCCAGCAGACGAGGCCATGGACTATCAGCAACTAAAGGCTGCTATTCTGGATCACCTAGGCCTCACTCCAGAGACCTACCGACAGTGGTTCCGGACAGTCAAATATACAAACAGAGACATACCCCGGGTCGTAGCCCACCGCTTAGTAGACTTATGTACCAGGTGGATACAACCGGAAAAACATGACAAGACAGAGATCCTTGAACAGTTTGTGCTCGAGCAGTTCATACAGATACTGCCCCCCTCCTCCCGCTCCTGGGTAAAAAGACATGCTGCATTTTCCCTGGATTCAGCGGTCCGCTTGGTGGAAAACTTCCTGGGCGACGACACCCAACAGGATAGCTGGGAATGGCCGGTGCAAACACCAGTTGCTTCCGGTGATACTAGAGGCAGGAGAGCAGACAATCGAGGGGTCTACAACCCGCCAGCTCGGGAGATCCAGTCAACCCGATCGGAAGACCCTTTCCCATCTCGGAGGGTTCCTGTACAAACTCCCGCAGAGACGCCCGTCCTGGGTCCGAGGCCACTGGATCACTCAAGGGAGGCCGCCACCCACAGTATTCCCGAGAACCTGGACTCCTGTCACCCACCCGGTGGAGAGGATAACCCCACCAACCAGAAGGGAGAATCCCATCCAACAGCGGAGAGGTCCAAACGCCGAGCCCCGCGAAGAGCTTCCACTGACGACCGAGGTTGCGGATTCATGAGATGAGATGGACAGTTCATATGGCAGAACCACTGCCACAGCTTGTCTCCGAGGGGACCACAATCCGTGGTTAGTCCCAGCATCTCTGGAGGGGACAAACGTAAACGCCATGCTGGACTCGGGCTCTGGAAAAACCCTGATCCTAGAGGGCCTAATTCCAAGCAATAGACTATCTTATGACTCTCCTTGGAATATCGAGTGTATCCATGGGGATACAAAGAGATACCCAACGGCAAACGTTCTACTGCGTATCCAGGATCAAGAGGCTAGCCTACTAGTGGGAGTTGCTCCCTGGCTACCTGCTCCTGTTCTACTTGGCCGAGACTGGCCCTACCTCGAAACATTGTTGGCCCCTACTCCTACGGAGCCTACTTCTCTGGTACCGGAGAAGCCCGGAGACTTGTTCCCTTTTTCCCCAGAGATTTTTCCCCGTAGACACCATGTCCCAAAGACACGTAAACAGAGACGTGTGGAAAAAGAGGACTGGTTAAGAAAGGCTGGGACTCTTGGTAACATTAGTCAGCCCAAAGGACTGCAGGTCATGGCTGGGGATGACCAGGGTGGGGAACAGATAGATACGGGAATTTTGCCAGACCTGGATCTTCCTGACTTCCGTCAGAGGCAGAGGGAGGACCCAGCTCTGGCTATACAATATGAGAAGGTGGTACAGGTCAACAACAAGATAATGGATGAACAGGGTGTAAAAGTGTTTCCACATTTTGAACTGTTGAATGACATTCTATATCGTGTGAATAAGGTTACACAAACAGGGGAGGTCATACGACAGATGCTAGTCCCTAAAGGGTTGATTAAAACGGTGTTCACCCTAGCCCATACTCTCCCATGGGGTGGTCATTTGGGCAGAGATAAAACCACGGACCGCATCTCGTCCCGGTTTTACTGGCCAGGCATACATGGGGACATCATGAAACTATGTGAGACATGTCCTGAATGCCAGTTAACTAGCCAAAAAGGACAGAAGCCGGCTCACTTGGTTCCTCTGCCCTTGGTAGCCGTCCCATTCGAGAGAATTGGGGTAGATCTGGTAGGACCTTTAGAACCCTCTGCGAAGGGACATACATTTATACTCGTTGTGGTAGATTATGCCACCAGATATCCTGAGGCCTTCCCTCTGAGATCAGCCACTGCTAAACAGGTTGCTCACAGGCTGTTAGAACTGTTCTCTAGGGTAGGACTTCCCCAAGTAATGTTAACTGACCAGGGAACAAATTTCATGGCAAAGTTAATGCAGGATGTCCTAAAGTTATTGGAGGTAAAATCCGTCCGGACCTCAGTCTACCATCCTCAGACTGATGGATTGGTAGAGAGGTTTAACCGTACTTTAAAAACCATGCTTAGGAAGTTTGTGGACACTGAAAAGCGAGCTTGGGATGAACTTCTCCCTTTCCTGATGTTTGCGGTATGAGAAGTTCCCCAATCATCTACAGGATTCTCCCCGTTTGAGCTCCTATATGGACGCCAACCTCGGGGTATTCTCGACCTACTGAAGGAATCCTGGGAGGAGGAGCCCTCCCCCTCCAAGAATACCCTTCAGTATGTCATAGACCTTAGAAATCGCCTAGACATGATAGGTCGGTTTGCTAAGGAAAACCTCAAATCTGCTCAAGAACGTCAAGAAAGGCAGTATAACCAAAATGCTCGCTTGAGGGTCTTCCAACCTGGGGACCAAGTGATGCTACTACTACCGACATCAGAGAGTAAACTCCTTGCGAAGTGGCAGGGTCCTTTCCAAGTTCTCCGCCGCACCAGGGAGGTGAACTATGAGATCTCTCAACCAGGGTCCAGGAAAGGTAAACAAATCTACCACGTGAACCTCCTGAAACCCTGGAAAACGATGAGATCACTGTTCATCCACCCTCGGGAAGGAGAGACGGATTTGGGTCCGCAGCTTCCAAAGGGTAGTACGTACAATGACCATCAGGTTCCCATGGGAGGGCAATTAACAACGGAACAAAGGTCAGACCTACTAAAATTATGTGACCAGTTCCCAGATGTTTTTTCTGAGCTGCCAGGGCAGACTGATTTAGTGTACCATAGGATTGAGACAGAACCTGGCGTAAAAGTACGGTCCCGTCCCTATAGATTGCCAGAGGGCCGAAAAGACCTGGTAGAGAGCGAGATAATAGACATGTTGGAATTGGGCGTGATCGAGGAGTCCCACAGCGAATGGTGTAAGCCTATCGTGTTGGTCCCTAAACCAGATGGGAAGGTGAGGTTTTGCGTGGATCTGCGAAAGGTAAATGCTGTATACAGATTTGATGCATATCCAATGCCTAGGGCGGATGAATTGCTTGACTCGCTTGGGAAAGCAGAGTATATCTCTACCCTAGATCTCACGAAAGGATATTGGCAGATACCTCTAGCGGAAGAATCCAAATGCAAAACTGCCTTCGCCACCCCTCTCAGGTTATACCAATTCGTCACTATGCCATTTTGGTTACATGGGGCTCCAGCCATGTTCCAAAGGTTAATGGACAAGGTACTACGACCTCATAGGGCATATGCCGCGGCCTACTTGGATGACATTGTCATCTATAGCAGACACTGGCAGTCTCATATAAAAAGGTTAAGGGCAGTCCTAACGTCCTTAAGAGAAGCAGGGCTCACTGCAAATCCCAAAAAATGTGCCCTGGGTAAATCCACTACAAAGTACTTGGGCTATGCCATTGGGGGAGGGATAGTAAGGCCACTAGCTAGCAAGGTGGCCGCCATAAAGGAAGTCCCCACCCCACAGACAAAGACACAGGTCCGCTCCCTTTTGGGGTTAGCAGGGTATTACCGGCGGTTTTTCCCCAATTTTTCAGAAATATCTGCACCCCTAACAGATCTGACAAAAAAGAGTGCCCCGACCCAAGTTAAATGGTCTTGGGAGTGCCAAGACGCCTTTGACATGCTAAAAAAGAACCTGTCAGAGGGCCCCGCTCTTCGGAGCCTGGATTTTAAAGAGCCCTTAATCATCCAGACGGATGCCTCAGAGGTAGGACTGGGAGCAGTGCTGTCTCAGCAATTTGATGGTGTTGAACACCCCATACTGTTCATCAGCCGGAAGCTGTTCCCAAGGGAAGTGAGGTATTCCATTATTGAGAAGGAGTGCCTCGCTGTAAAATGGGCAATTGAGGCCTTGAGACATTATGTCGCCGGAGTACACTTCACCCTGGTCACTGACCATTTGTCCTTGAAGTGGTTAAACACCATGAAGGACACAAATCCAAGGTTGACCAGGTGGTATATGGCCCTCCAACCCTTCTCTTTTGATATTCAGCATAGACCTGGAAAAGACCATGGAAATGCTGATTTTTTGTCAAGAGAAGGAGTGGAGGGTCGGGCTTCAGCCATGTGGGACACTAGCCACACACAAACAGGGTAGGTATGTGACAGGGTGAAGTCAACCCCTATCAGTTATGCCTGGGAAACATATGTCTGAGTGCCTCATCCAGCACTCATAAGGGTTAACTCAGGTGGAAGCTAGCTAATCAGGATGTAAGCTGACACCTGAGAGCCAGCAAGGTAGATAAGGATCTTGTTACCAGCAGTAGCTGTCTGTCTGAGATGAGAGCACATGGATAGATGTGCTGCTAGCCAGAAGGATACAGCACACTACTTACTGCAGCCAAAGTAAGATTTCTTTCATTTGTTTGCATGACTGCTTAAAAAGACTCTTACGGTTTGGGTATGGTTTAGCCAGCCAGCCTGCTAGCTAGGACTGCTGTGTTAGTCAGTTTTCTCCCAACGTGGATTTATTTGCTTAAAGGGACAGTGTACCCGCATGTTATGTTGCTGTGGAGAAATAAAGCCACTGAACGTTTTCATTTATCCTGAAACTACACGTGTGGTCTGTTCCCTGACCTCGGCTACAGGCCGTCCTGCCACAGTCCCCAAGCGGGACCTCTTCCTCCATGACTACATCCGTCAACGCCTTTTTCCGTTGTGGCACCCCTTTGGCCTTGCACCATCCCTCCTCCGCCGTTGCCACCCTCAGAACCTGGTAATAGCAGGGGCTTTGCTTACCGTTCCATGGCGTGGGGGTGGATCTGCCGCCATCGGAACCGCTGGTCACCACGGCCATGGGACTTCGCCTCTCGGGCTGCCGCTGCACGGGCGACACTCTGCTCCGCTCTCTTCCGACACAGGTGAGTGGCACTGGTTTAATCGTACTGCTACTGTGGCTCACCGGTGGTCAGGCCGTCAACGCAATAGGACTGGCGGTGTCCTCGTCTGAGGACTCCAACTTCACGTTAGGCTGGGGCATTCCGCTCGGTGATCGACGGTGAGCCCCCCTTTTATCACCGCGTTGGTGGTCGGTTTTCTCGTCTGGCTCGGGTTTGATAGTCGTGCCCAATCCCCTTTCTCCGGGATCAGCAGACTCCCTCCAGAGCGCGCCGGGGAGTTCCGTAGCCAGCATGGCAATATCTCCCGCGGTCTCCACTGCCTGGACCGGCACGAATGTCGGCATTGGCCACAGGTATTGCAGGCCACCCTGTGCGCATCGCGCCTTAGAGCTCACAGCACCGCCCGGCAGTAGACACTGCAGGCACAGGCATGCCACTGTCTCCATCCCCGCTACTCGTAATATCAGGAAGCCTCCTGGGGCTGAGTAGGGATGGGTAGATATCGGTGACCCTTCTTCGGATTTGCAGGCCATAGTCACTAGAGGAGGCACTCTCACTAGTGGTCTATTCAGCTTGCTGGCTCCTCGCAACTGAAGTGCAGGGGCTGGTTTGCCAACCCCTGCCCCAGCTACCTCCATCCGCATCCGCCACAACCGGAAACCACTCCCCCTGGTGGAAATGGGAGGGAGGTTCCTCGATTTAGTCTCATGACCCAGCACAGGGGCTGAGCTAGTCATAGTCCAGGTGGGCGCGGCTCCAGCTTTCGCGCCATACTCCCCATCAGGGTGGAGTTTTCCCGTTGGTGCCACTCCTTGCCAACTTTCTGCAAGTTGAGCATTTGCAACATTTTCTGCAACTGGCCCACGCGGTCTCCCAGGGAAGCGGGACCGCCATTTTGGTTAGCAATGTCACTCTTGTTATCGAATGAGGTAGCTTTTAACTGTTTGTACGTCGAATGACAATCCAGTCCATTATGTTCCTCATATCTCACAAAAATGTCCTCTTCACTGTCCTCAGGGTTACTACCCCAAGGTCCTAGGCAGGACCAACATGGTGCAATCACAGCTTTCGCTCCATTCCATAACAGGCTCAGAAAAGTCTCATCTGTAGCTTGTTCTTCTTCCGCACACATGCCATGTGCGCTCTCTCCTTCAGCCTCCGTTCGCCATCTTGGACCTTCCGCACCGCGCGGATCCTCCATTCTTGTGATCGCCATTAGGCTACTGTATATTATTTTATTGTACATGGAGCTCCTCTCGGCGGGGCAGCTGCCACATCGATACAATAAAAATGCCTTGTGCACCACCTTGTGTACCTAATGTAGATCTGACTCGTGTTCGCACTACCTCAAGCTAGGCTCACTCGCTCTGTGTCTGCTGTATCTCCTTCCTCCCAGTCTGCGCTCCCTTCGGTAAGTGGTCTGGAATGGACTAGAGTACTCTGGCACTTCCATGCAGTACTTGGGCGTCTACCTACTGTTGGCTAGCCTAGCGCAGACCCTCTGCAGGATTCCTGAACTACGTTACCAGTTTATCCCTTTAGGCATCCTACCACTAGCACTACATCAAGGGACTCGGACAGCTATAGCCGGCTCCAGCACTACTAAATCCTTGCAGAATCCCAGGGCGTCCGTGCGGCCTGCAGCTCCAGCAGCTCCCCTGACTACCCCTGGCTCCTTACCACGCAGCACAAAGTGGCAGCACACACTCTCCCTGTTTCCCAGTGTGCCTAGCAAAAGCCTGTCCTGTTGACAGGTCTCTCAGCAGCGCCTCCAACTGTAACGGGTATTCCCTCTAGCCTGACCCACCCAATCTCACATTGGCCCGTGTGGTCTAACCAGCCCCCATTACATGGTCGTGTCTGGTGGTGCACCTGTAGGCAACAGGACTCCTGAGTCTCCCGCATGATGGTGTTCGGGGATTGTCAATCCAGACAGGCAGCTGAGGTGTGCGAGTCCTACCTATATCACGTGCAGCGCCTCCACCTCATCAGGATCTATGCGTCCGCAGGGAGAGGGTCCTGATGAGGAACTCCTTCTTGGTGGTGCCTTCCACTGGAGAGTAACTTCACACTCACACAGTGGGGGTATCTTTGAACAGGGCATCTTTATTGATCTCGTATGGGCAAGCTGCCCTTCACAGCCAGCTGTCTCAGCCACACATATTGAGTTGCTGTCCCTTTGACAGGTACGCCCTCCCAATGGAGTGGGATCCCCTCTCCCCGTAGGGAGATCACCCCTGTGCCAGGTCCCTGGACACAGTGTGGCTCTTATCAAGTTTGATGTAGAAATGGACCACTAGTTACTGCACTAGTGGATCCTTCGTTCCCAACGCACTCCAACAACTCAGTAACAATTCAGCAACTCACTAAATTTGGGCAGTGCTGTGCCTTATATACTTCAGGAACTGTCACAGCTCTGATGTCACTAACTGTGGACTCAGAGCATGTAGCCACTCCCATCCATACATAGGGCACCTCACCCGGGTGTGAGGGCAAACCTCCATGATTACTGCTGGCATCCCTGTAACTTACCAGGTTTACTGCCAGCAGGGGAGACAACTGCAGACCATTTTACATGCATGGCTACATATAGACTTTACACTATATGTATTACACACTGTTTAAACTAATAAATTCAGTCATTACCTTTAGTTATTGCTGTGGATGTATGTGGCTAATCGAATGCATTGGAGAATATTGAGCCACTACTGCCAACTCTGAGGTGGCAGCCACAAAAACTGCCTAATTGGTGTGAACGTTAATTATGTAACAATTTACTTTGCTGTTTTTTTTGTATTGCTGCAGCAGGGGAAACCTGTAGACATGCCCATAAATATGCCCCCTTTTTAATTATGTAAATACCTTGATGTTACTAGTTACTGTACATTACCTGATACATGCAAACACAGTCGTCTACATTAAAAGAAGCTTCACAAATGCCGATCGGCTGCAACATAAGGTACTGTAGTCTTAGGATTTTTAGACTGTACTAGCTGAGAGACCCGGCGTTGCCCGGGTGTGGAAGGGCAGGGGGCATGGAGTGGAAGGGAAGGGGGGGGGGCATGGAGTGGAAGGGGGGAGGGGCGTAGAAGGGCAGGGGGGGCCAAGGGGCGTGGAAGGGCAGGGAGAGCAAAGGGCAGGGGGGCAAAGGGCAGGGAGAGGCAGGGGGGCAAAGGGCAGGGAGGGGCAGGGGGGCAAAGGGCAGGGAGGGGCGGTTGGGCAAAGGGCAGGGAGGGGATGGGGGGCAAAGGGCAGGGAGGGGCGGGGGGGCAAAGGGCAGGGAGGGGCGGGGGGGCAAATGGCAGGGAGGGGCTGGGGGGCAAAGGGCAGGGAGGGGCGGGGGGGCAAAGGGCAGGGAGGGGCGGGGGGGGCAAAGGGCAGGGGGGGCGGGGGGCAAAGGGCAGGGAGGGGCAAAGGGCAGGAAGTATATATATATATATATATATATATACACATATACCTACATATACCTACCTACAAACACACATCCACATATATAAATACACATATACACATATTTAAATACCCACATCTACTTTACTGCTAACACATGAATCCACACCTCTATCCCCTACATAAATCCCTATATAGATTTACCAATATCTACCCAGTGCACCCCTCCTCGCACCTAAGTGCAAACATTCCCAACGACCCCCCGTAATCGAAAGGTGTGGGAAGGGAGAGCGCGGGAGCAGCCTCCTCTCCAGCCGCATGGCTGGACCGCCTCTATGCGCCTTTAACTCCACCGTGAAAGGAGCGCAAGCGCCGCATGGCCCTTGGCTGCGGGAAACCCTGTGGGTACCGGGAGGGGGACCTGACCGTGTCCCATAGGTGACTTGTGTGCCTCCCGCGCGGGCCGCACACGATAGCAACGAGTCCCACACCTACCCGGCACTGCCTGTGCAGGTCGCGTGCTTCCACCGGACCCCCCCCCCCCACGCACACAAACCCCTCTGCCCTGAGACCACTAATCCCGCCGGGCGTCCGCTGTGGCCCCAAAGTGTGTGTGTGTGTGTGTCGTCACTCCGCCTCAGGCCAATGAGAGGTGCGGGGGCGGGCGGCCCAAGGGACCAATGAGATTTCCCCTAGGGACACAGGAGATGCAGACAGGCATACCGTGCTTTCACAAATATACAATAAGATTCTAAGATTTGGCAATTTTTCCACTTTTGTACAGAACCCCCTCTATGTTACAAAGAATTATATAGCACATAATCACTGAGAACTACCAAACTTCTAATAAACAGATGTATTGGCCCAAAGACAAGGTGTTATTTCCACTTAAACTCCAGAATTATGATTTGAACTCAAGAAGCTCAGGTAGCTCTGTATTAAAAAAAAAAAATCTTGCAGTTGCATTATGTATTGCAAAGCCCATTTTCTAAAAAGCTGCATAGAAAGTAGAAGTAAATGTGAGATGACATTGTTATCTCTTCAGCAAAAAGCACCACTGTTAAGAGGCCTTTAAAGAGCACATTCCAATTTCTGTATCTCCAAATGTTATGAATAAATCAATATAGACAGTGTTGGAACTTGATTTCCTTAGCTTAACGCTAAACAATTTAACAGCTTGTATGCAATTTGGAAAGAAATATGTCAATGATCATTTATGATTACTTGATTGAAACTGAAGTCGTGGAATCACTTGTAATCATTATCCTATTAGAAAACAAAATAGCTATGTTTAAAATCTTTCGCCATAGTAGGTATCGTCTCAATAACTGTACCTAATGACTAACAAGATGGGAGTGGTTCACAAAACATAAAACACTTTTATGTTCAACTTTGCTATGCTTGTAATTACTAGCAAAGGAGGAAAAAGCTGTAAAAGACCTTTCCAAGATCTGCATCAATTAACTCATTAAACATGTCACTGGCATTATTTCATTTTGGCCGTTTCTTCACATTTGAGGAAAAGTGTATGTTTAGTATTATGAAGTAGTGTTTGTTTTTTTATGTATATCCTTCAGAACGATCAAATGTTGCAAGTAAGGAGACCACTGCTATGTTTCTGGAGACACTTGAATGATTGTCCATTGTACATTCTAGAGCCAGAGTGTTTCTATCTGGCAAATTTATTTATGTAGGATTTGTATCGAAAATAAAAATGAATCCAACCATCATGATAGTTAAAAGTTATTAACGACCCATTGTGGATATCTAAAAAATTTTTTTTAAAGACACTGATCTTACTAACAGAGAGAAGGTTGCAAACTTGATTCTTCTTTGTAATAAATTGCCATGAACGTTCGTACATTCTGACCCTGAAATGACTTTGTAGAAACAATTCTAACTACAGTTTGTAGAGGTTGCGTTAACTACTGTATGTCTGGCTTTAATGGGGGTGTAAGAGCTTTGATAAAAGCACTAGATTCCAGTTATCCCAGGTATTACAAAAGATGCTCAACTGTTAATTACATTTTTCAAAAAGTAGTGTCTTCTAGCTGGGCTAAGGCAAGGTTTTCAGAGGTTCTCTTTCAATATTATGGATGCAGAGCTAGCACAACGCAGATGCTGCATACAAAGTATGACGATTATAGCCCTTCTAGCAGTATAGTTCTCTTTTTCTCCCTAAGTCACATTATTAAATAAGAAAAATGAAACATTCAGGCAGCAAAATAAGATAATTTGATGTGAATTATGTGTCCATTATTATTATTACCTATATCAACACACAAGTACCACACTAAAATGTGGCACAGACAACGTTTTGAGAATGATGCACTAATTATGCAAAATAATAAAATATATAAATTTGGAGATAATAAAAGTAATTGTATCCCAGAAAAATAAAAAAATAAAAACATACTGAATTGCAATATGTACATAACAGCATAATAATGGAACTCATTGGTGTGACCTACAGAAATATATGAAGGGAGTAGCAGCATTTATATAGATGTCATGTGAAGAACTTAGTGTAGTGGCTGCATATATACCAACACAGAGAAGAGTAGATGATCGGACATCAACAAAAACTATCAGCATAGATAAGCAAATCCATGAAGAAAGTGCGCCCACTGTCCTCAGTGTAGATGATATGTAGCAATCGGCCTGGAGAACGTAACCTGAACTGACCTGTCATGTGTACAGTATGTCACAAACAGTCATTAAGGAAAACACAAATGAATGATTCCAGATAAGAAAACCGTCCCCTATAGTAGAACTTCACATCTTATATGGTATTTTGGAAGTTCAGAAAGGTAAGTCTTAATGCAAAGGACAGTATGGTGCAAACAAAATGCAATATAGAAGAATCTTTTGTAAATGTTTTATGATGGCAGAGATAAGCGTCTCTCAGTGGAAGGTGCGTCCTTCATCCCTGAGTGAAAACAGACGGG
Source organism: Ascaphus truei (assembly GCF_040206685.1). Taxonomy (NCBI): domain Eukaryota; kingdom Metazoa; phylum Chordata; class Amphibia; order Anura; family Ascaphidae; genus Ascaphus; species Ascaphus truei. Next base: position 358,485,268 of record NC_134485.1, on the reverse strand, counting down.
TCAGGCCAAATAGGTATAAGGCCTGAAAGGCTGCAGTTTGTATTATAAATTATAACTGTCTCTTCTATGTAGAACGGACAGGTGTTGCTGCTTACATTCTCTGGAAGGTCACTTGAGAAAAAACACCGTGACGCGAGTGTTTCATCACCACTTCATTAGGGGTATTTTACAGATTATTCATTTGTCTCCACATATTTTCACTGAGTCACAGTGTTTCTGTTTTGAATAAAGGTTTCACCTTTTCTCCACCAAAATATTTTGACCATTTTGAGTGGGTTAAGGACTTAAACCTTTTCTGTATGAATCTTCTATTACACACATTTATTTTAGCAAGATAAATATTTACATGTCATAGAGGAATTACTCCAGAAGAGTGAGAAGGTTATGGAAGTTGAGGATGTAAGTGTCACGCTGTGCTCACCACAAACAAGGCGGGACCATGGTGCTGAGGTGGGAATGGATATTACGCCACTTCCAGGCACGGGGGCGCGTCTGGAGTGTAGAGTAAGTCGGAATAGCCGGGTCAGGGTTGGAGAGGTATGGGTCATCATTATACTTGCCGGGGTCAGAGGAAGAGAGGTACGGAACGTTGCAGGTACTATTAGCCGGATCCGGGATTGGAGAGGGTAGCATTGTCGTGGTCCATTTGCCGAGGTCAGGATGGGAGAGGGTAGAATGGTCGCTGGTCTGGATGCCAAGGTTGGAGAAGAACGCATGGTCGTGGAAAGCCGGGTCGGTACACAGGAAGAAGCAGCAAGGCAAGACAGGACAATACTGTGGAAATAGAGAAGAGGTGAGTTTAACGCAACTAGAACTATGCTCAGCCAAAGTGCCAGTGGCACAGCTGAGCATATGTAGGTGAGAGCGTACAATGAGAGAACAGCAAACGTAGAGGTAAGTATAGAGCAAGGGCTGTGATAGGAGGCAGGGTGAGTGCTACGTGCACGTCCATGCGCGTGCCCACGTTATTTGTGCTTGCCCCCCGTCCTCGCAAAGGGATGTCTTTAAGGGTCTGGAGCGGGTGCGCATGCACCAGAGACGCTAAGGCCGCCGAAGGGACAGGTGGAACATGCAGAGGCAGGAACGGGACCGGGGAGAGCGCTGGAGTAGGTGAGTGGGGAGTGCTGAGAGGGCGGCGTGACTCCCCGAACCTTACAGTAAGAGAAAAATGTAGACCTAAATTCACCTTTACACCCTTGATAGGTATATGCTCACAAATCCATACTTTCCTAGAATTAGTTACAAATTCGATAACAAACTCCAAAAAGATTGCGCGTGATTTGCAACGTTTCCCACACTGAAAATTTGTGTATTTAGAGATACTGTACAGAAATGGTATGCTGTTCTTAAAAACTCTGACAAGGGAGGTGATGTGGTAATCTGGTCCAAAGATCTATACATTATGAAGGCTAATCACCAACTATGTGTAACGCTTGCGCGAGCCCACAAACAAGCAATGAGACTGAGCACTGAGCAGGTTCTTATACAGGAAATGACCTATGAGGCAGGAGGCAGAGTTGAGGCGCGGCCCCAGTGGAGGCAGGGATAGGCTGCAGGAAGACAAGGGCTTATAGCAATCTTGACTCGCAGGTGGGGCTCATTGCGCGACGTCACGTGTGCACGCCGCGCACAGCAGAGGCGCGGGGCGGGGCTAAGGTCCATGACCTGGTAGAAGAGGAGCGGGTGCACGCACGCTCTGTAAACAGAGCGGAGGTGCGCGCACCAGCGGGGGGCGGATCGGAGGCAGCAGCCGCTGCAGTACTGGTATGTAGAGAGGAGGGACTGTGCCGCAATGGACGTGATCCCCAAATCCTCACAGTACCCCCCCCCCCCTTTAGGATCGAACTCCGGACGATCCATAAATAGCTTTTCTGGGTACCTGGCGTGGAACGTCTGAGTATTCCGGGAGCGCGGATCTGGTCACTGGAGACCCAAGAACGTTCTTCAGGACCGAAACCCTTCCAGTGTACAAGGAACTGCACCTTTCCTCTGGAGATTCTTGAGTCAATGATAGAGCGAATTTCAAATTCCCCTTGACATGCACCAACACAGGGGAAGGAGGGGAGTAACATCAGGATACCTGGAACTCTGTTTGACAGGGTTCAGAAGAGAGACATGGAATACCGATGGTATCTTCATAGAGGGAGGCAAGTCCAGGTGGTACGCCACAGGATTAACCTGTTCCAGGATCTTGAATGGTCCCAAGTATCTGGGAGCCAATTTTAAGGTAGGTGTCTTTAGTCTGATGTTCTTTGATGAGAGCCATACCTTGTCTCCTGTCTTAAACCTGAGCGCCTCTAGACAATGTCGATCCGCCTGGGTCTTTTGTCTCCGAACGGATTCCTGGAGAGTTCTCCGAATCTTATTCCATGACTCTTGAAGAGCATTGACTCTGGTATCAGCAGCAGGAACTCCAGAGATATTATAAGAAATAGGAAAAGAATTAGGGTGGTAGCCATAATTGACGAAGAAGGGCGACTCTTGGGTGGATTCGTTCCTAAGAGAGTTATGTTGCGAACTCAGCCCATCGTAAGAGATCAGCCCAATTATCCTGTGTATCAGAAACAAAACATCTTAGATATTGCTCTAACGATTGATTTACCCTTTCAGTCTGTCCATTAGTATGCGGGTGGTACCGGAAGAAAAAAAAAAAGAAGCGAGATATTGAGTCTTTGAGAAACAGCTTGCCAAAACTTTGATACAAATTGTGATCCACGGTCAGATACAATTGAAACAGGAACCTCATGTATAGGAAATACTTCTTTGATGTAGATATCAGCTAGAGTTGCAGAGTTAGGAAGGCCCTTGAGGGGTATGAAATGGGCCTGCTTCGAAAAACGATCCACGATGACCAGGATGGTATTCATACCATTAGAAATAGGTAGCTCCACTATAAAATCCATTGATAAGTGGAACCAGGTGTGTTCCGGAATGGGACGCGGATGTAGCAGACCAGTAGGGTTTTGTCGACCGGACTTATTCCGAGCACAGACTGAAACGAATTCCTTAATGTCGCTCAACATCTCGGGCCAACAGAAGGTATGTCTGATTAAGTCGGTGGTTCTTCGGATCCCAGGGTGACCGTCTGATTTGGTAGCATGACCCCACTTGAGAATCGTTCGACGGAATTTGGTTGCCGCGTAAAGACAGCCCTCAGGAACCTCCAGTACTTCAGATACCTGCGTCTGAGATTCTTGTCCAAGATGTCGAAAGAGTTAGCAGCGATGAATTTAGAAGGGAGAATGGTTTCGGGAACTTCGTCTGACTTGTCCTCGGAAAGGAATTGACGAGACAATGCATCAGCCTTTAAATTCTTAGTACCAGGAATATAAGAAATTACATAATTAAACCTTGAGAAGAATAAGGCCCATCGAGCTTGACGGGAACCAAAGCGTCGAGCGCCCTCAATATACAATAAATTCTTGTGATCGGTAATAATAAGAATAGGTTTTTCGGTACCTTCGAGTAGATGTCGCCATTCTTGGAGTGCCATCTTGATCGCTAAAAGTTCTCCATTACCAACGTCATAGTTGATCTCCACAGGAGAATTTTTTTGGGAGAAATAACCGCATGGATGTAGGTGATCTTGGGGAGAACGTCTTTCAGAGAGCACAGCCCCTGCATCGACCTCTAATGTGAAAGGAAGAGACAGGTTGGGGTGATGCAGAATGGGGGCGGACGTGAAGGCTTTCTTCAGGGATTCAAAAGCAGAACAGGCCTCTGGAGACCAACAGGAAAGATCGGCATCTTTCTTGGTTAGGGTGGTAATAGGAGCCACAAGAGTGGAGAATCCATGGATAAATTTACGATAGTAATTGGCGAAGCCAATAAATCGCTGGATGGCTTTAAGCGATGTAGGTTGGGGTCAATCCAATACTGCTTTTAATTTCTGAGGGTCCATGGCGAATCCTCTCTCTGAGATTATATAGCCCAGAAAGGAAGTAGAACTTTGATGAAACATACATTTCTCCATCTTGGCATAAAGATGATTCTGACGAAGACGAGAGAGTACCAGCTTGGTATGCTGAATATGTTCAGGCAGGGATTTAGAAAAAATGAGAATATCGTCAAGATACACGATGACAAACAAATTGAGAACATCACGAAAAATCTCATTAACAAATTCTTTAAACACCGCAGGAGCATACAGAGTCCAAAAGGCATTACTAGATACTCATAATGGCCATCGCGGGTGTTAAAGGCCGTTTCCCATTCGTCTCCTTCCCTGATGCATATAAGGTTGTAAGCACCGCGGAGGTCAAGCTTGGAGAAAATGGAGACACCTTGTAAGCGGTCAAACAGTTCTGAGATGAGTGGTAAGGGATACCGGTTCTTCTGGGTGATCTTATTAAAACTTCTATAATCAACGCTGGGGCGGAGAGACCCATCTTTCTTTTTTACGAAGAAGAAGCCTGCCCCAGCAGGTGAGGTGGCGTTTCTTATAAATCCCTTCTTTAAGGTCTCTTGTTTATACTCGGACATAGCACAGGATTCTGGAATGGACAAGGGATAGGATCTGACTTTCGGGAGAATGGCACCAGGGATGAGATCAATGGGACGATGCGGGGCAAGGACTTCAGAGCTAACTTTATCAAAGACGTCAAGAAATGCAATATAAGCCTCAGGAAGTGGACCCTTAAGAGTATCAGTGGTTTCAAAAACGGCAAGAGAAAGAGAAGGGGGAGCACAAGGAATAGGACATGCACCAGGCCATCGTATAGGCAGTTTATCAGTCCAGTCAACTACAGGATTATGCAATTGTAACCAGGGAAGACCCAAGATTACCTGCACCGATGGTGAATGAATGACATCCAACGATATTTGTTCCTTGTGTCCATCCTTGGTGGAAAGAGTAAATATCGCAGTCTCCAGGGAGATGAAGGCAGGTTGAAGTGGACGGCATGTCTATCGCTTTGAGTCCTATGGGAGTGGACTTCCTAAGCAGCGGAATCCGGTGTTTTATAGCAAAGTTCTGATCCACTAAGTTTCCTCCAGACCCAGAGTCGATGAAGGCAAGTGCAGAAGTATGAAAGTCCGTACCCTCCATTATGATAGGGAGAAGGATCCTTTTTGGCATATTCTCCTTGGAAGGAGGACAAGAAGATATGGTACCCTAAGACATTCCATCATACCTTATCTCCCGGACGCGAAGGACAGTGGTACGCCAAATGACCAGATAGGTTAAACCGGCGCCAAAGGGGGGTAAATACCAGACCAGTGGAGGGTGTGACAGTCCAAATACAGTCCTTGGGATGCTGAATAGTGATGATTTCAACTCAGCAGTGTATATGTGGAAAAAGAAAAGAAAAAGATAATGGTGCAGTAAATCAACACAGGGGGGGGGGGGGGAAATGCACAGATAATTTACAGATAATGACAAACAAGACATACAAACATGAAACAATAGCACGGCCTAAATATTAATAAAAAGCAATTTATTTGTGTGGAAAGTGCATGAACCGCATCCGGAGGGGTAAAATTACAACCCTACTCACAGAATGCTGGAAGGGTACAGGCAATGATCTGGTGCGTGCAGCTGGGCTCTCAAGATGGCGACCGGAGCACTTGGGCTGGCGTCTACACGTGACTGGAATGCCAGGCTGGTGACTCAGATGACGGGACCTCTGGGCGGACGTGACGTCACCTCCGTTGTAATTTCTCCACCGGCTCACAGGTCTCCAGTCCTCCAGTCCTCCTCAGCAGCCGCAATATCGCCGCACCGGTTTTAAAACACTTTTCAGAGACTGCAGATTTCTCCTTAGGAACTGCAGACTTCTTCCACACAGTGAAACACTCTAAAAACTTGGAACTTCCCAACGCGTTTCGTACGCATGCGCGTACTTTTTCAAGGGATGTGCTTGTCTAATAGTCTCCATGGTATATATACCATCAGTCCAAAGTCCTGGTTGGTTAATTGGATGGCATTAACCCCACTTAGGGCTAATAGATCACAGCACATGAACAAAGGCCTGTTGCTAATCAACATACATTACAAACATATAACATTAATTGGGATAACAGAAAAAAGAGAGGAAAAACATTAAAAACATTTAAAAAGACATTTAAAAAGACATTAAAAATATACAATGGCAGAACAATGAATTAATGACTTAAAATAGAATGACGCAAATAAATAATTATAAAAAGGCTTTGAGTTCAAAATCGATATTCATTCCTTTAGGGGAGAGAGTTTTAAGTTCATATATCCAGTAAGCCTCACGTATACTGGCCTGCTGGAGTCTACTCCCCCCTCTGGGGTTAACATCAACTTGTTCAATTGCCTGACAGATAAGACCCTTGGGATTTTGATCATGGTACAGAGAGAAATGGTGTGAGACACTATGTGTCACTAAGCCCTTTTTAATGTTGTAAATATGCTCATAGACACGTCTCTGGAATGTTCTCCCTGTTCTGCCCACATATTGCAAGCCACAAGGGCATTGCAATAAATATATAACATATGTAGAGTGGCAGTTGATGAAATTATATATAGGGTAACTCTTATTAGTAACACTAGATGTAAATTTTTTTGAGTTTTTACTAAATGAACATGCTACGCATTTTGCACAGGTGAAGAAACCTTTTACATTCCCTCCTAGTTTCTGCTTTTTTTGGTTCACCGGACAACTGGGGGCTAATTTAGATTTTAAGTTATTTGCCTTAGAAAATATAATATTGGCTTTTTTTGGAAGGATATCTGCCAATATTTCATCTTGTAATAAAATAGGCCAATGCTTATTTATAATTTGTTTAATTTTTGGCGCCATCTCATTGTATTGAGTGATGAACGCTACCTGGTTGTGACGTGTATTTATTGTTTCCTTCTTTTTGACCTCATATTGAAGTAAAGTGTCCCTATTTATCTCATTTACCTGATCAAAAGCCTCATTTAATTCAACCTCTCGATATTTTCTATTAATGAATTTTTGTTTTAGATCTTCTGCTTGTTTCTTAAAAATCTCGTCTTCTGAACAGTTACGTTTCAGACGTACCAATTGTCCCTTTGGAATGTTTCGCAGCCACTGTGGATTATGGTGACTATCCGCGCGCACATAGTTATTTGCCTGCACAGGCTTGAAAAAGGTTTTTGTGTGCAATATATCATCTTTGACATATATGTGGAGGTCCAAAAAGTCAATGTGTTCAGTACTAAAACTACAGGTGAATTTTAAATTAAGGTGATTGTGATTTAAATATGTGCAAAAATCATTTAAAGAATCCTGAGTGCCTGACCAAATGAAAATCACATCGTCAATGTAGCGCCGCCAGAGCACCAGGTTTGCTCCTAGTGGACAGTTGTTCCAAATGAACTCCTCCTCCCAACTATCCATAAATAAGTTGGCATAACTAGGAGCAAACCTCGTACCCATGGCGGTACCACATTTCTGAATGTAATAGTGGGAATTGAAGGTAAAGTAATTGTGTGTTAAGATAAACCAAATACTTTCCATCAGGAAATCCCTCTTAGTGCGTGAATAGCCACTGGAGTGTTCCAGTTTGCGAGACACGGCCTGGCATCCTTGATGATGGTCAATAACTGTGTATAAGGATGTTACATCCGCTGTCGCAAGAATGTATCCTTGCTGCCATTTCAGATCTTTTAAAATTTGTAGCGTATGTGTCGTGTCTCGCAAATAGGATCTACCACCGGTGACTATAGGTTGAAGATGGTGATCTATAAATTGTGAAAGATTTGAAGTGAGGGAAGAAATACCAGAAATAATAGGTCTCCCCGGAGGTGCAGTTAAATGTTTGTGAATTTTAGGTATAAAGTAAAATAACGGTGTACGTGGAAACTGAACAGATAGAAATTTAAACTCATCCTCACACAATGCCCCACTATCTACACCAGAAGTCAACAATTCTCCCAGTTCGGCTTTGAAATGCACCAAAGGGTCACTGTTAAGGGGGAGGTATGTGGTCTCATCTCCCAGTAATCTCATGGACTCTTTTAGATAATACTCTTTGTCCATGACCACAATACCCCCACCCTTATCAGCCGATTTGATAACAATCGAGTCATTATTCTCCAGATCTTGGACTGCCTCTTTTTCTTTAATATTAAAATTATCTTTTTTGATTTTGTATGTTCTACATGAGTTCTCTAGATCCATGCTGACCATTTCTACAAAGGAGCTTACTAGATGTCCTTGCGCGAACTTTGGATAGAACGTGGATGCTTTTTTAAAAATCTTTTCTTGAGGCTCCGCAGTGCTGCGTACCTCTTGAATGGGATTGGTTTGGTTAGTAATTTTATCCCTAGCAAAATATTTTTTCAGGGCGAGTTTGCGGGCAAATTTGTGAACATCTATGTAGAGATTAAAACTATTTGGTCCACAGACTGGAGCAAACTTAAGCCCTTTGTTGAGTACTTTTTTCTCAATATCGGTGAGCTGGTACTGACTTATATTAAAGATATTCGGATACTCTTTTGTAGTTTTTACCCGATTTCTACTAGTACCTCCTCTTCTCCCTCGGGTCCTGTCTTTCTTTTTTTGTAGTTTAGTGGAGGTTGGATTTCTGATACATGTTTGATTATTTCCACCTCTGGGAAGATGTGATCTCTTTCCTTCCTCCACTCTAAAAAAGAGAAATTTGATTTAATGGCTGGTGTGGGGAGTGGTGTATACGAGATGCTCTCCACATCACTCTCTGATCCTATATCCGACAGCAGTGTATATCTATTGCTGACCGGAATGGGAATTGATTGAGGTAATGTTAGTGCATCATATCGTTCCTTAGCTCTTTTTTGTTGCAGATATAGATTTTTATCATGCAAAGGTTGCTTAACCGGAACGAACGGTGTGGGAACCAGTACATTACTAGAGGATTTTTTTGGGGCATTATTAACTCCCTTTTGTATATATCTGCTCCTTTTAGCATTGGATTCTTTGGATCCTATCGTTACATTGGGTTTCTTATTATCTACATTTATAGCATTAATCTCCTTAGATTTCTTTGCCCAATCTCTCTGACAACCAGTGTCATAGTCTTGTTTATCCCTAAAAAATTTTTGTTGTTTAATTTGAACTATCTCTAATTCTGCCTGATCTAGCCTTTTCTTAATAGTCGGTTCTAGAGCGAGCAACTCCTTGTTATCTTTATAGGGATCTAATTGGATCTTCATATCTAATATATGGCCATCCAATTCGGCTAGGGTTTTCCTCCGTTGATGCACCAAAAGCTTCATGAGAGAGAACGAACATTGGTCTAATATTTCATTCCATTCCCTCATGAAGCCCTCATTATGCGCATCTCCGGTGGGTTTTTTCCGAACCCTAAGCCCCCTAGGGATACGGTGATTTTCCAAATACTTGCTCAGTGTGGTGGCTTCCCACCATTGTTTGCTTTCTAGCATAAGTGTTTTTTCTAGCTGAGCAAGTATTGGATGAAAATCTTCAGTCACACTTTCTATACCTTGGACTGAGTTAGGGTCACTAAAGATATGATCAACATTGACATTGTGACGAGATCTTATGAACAGCGAGCTCATGATGACACTCAAAATGAATAAAATATAAATAAAATAAAAGCAGCTAACACCAAATTGTACAAAACAAACAATCACAGAAAAAAGGTAAGGTGCAAAACAGCGCTAATGATATTGATTGAAATTAAATAAATGTTCAGGCAGCCAGGTGGATGACTGGTAGTACAACCAGTCAGGGAAGCAAAATGAGAAAAAAGGTTAAACCGGCGCCAAAGGGGGGTAAATACCAGACCAGTGGAGGGTGTGACAGTCCAAATACAGTCCTTGGGATGCTGAATAGTGATGATTTCAACTCAGCAGTGTATATGTGGAAACACATAGTGTCTCACACCATTTCTCTCTGTACCATGATCAAAATCCCAAGGGTCTTATCTGTCAGGCAATTGAACAAGTTGATGTTAACCCCAGAGGGGGGAGTAGACTCCAGCAGGCCAGTATACGTGAGGCTTACTGGATATATGAACTTAAAACTCTCTCCCCTAAAGGAATGAATATCGATTTTGAACCCAAAGCCTTTTTATAATTATTTATTTGCGTCATTCTATTTTAAGTCATTAATTCATTGTTCTGCCATTGTATATTTTTAATGTCTTTTTAAATGTCTTTTTAAATGTTTTTAATGTTTTTCCTCTCTTTTTTCTGTTATCCCAATTAATGTTATATGTTTGTAATGTATGTTGATTAGCAACAGGCCTTTGTTCATGTGCTGTGATCTATTAGCCCTAAGTGGGGTTAATGCCATCCAATTAACCAACCAGGACTTTGGACTGATGGTATATATACCATGGAGACTATTAGACAAGCACATCCCTTGAAAAAGTACGCGCATGCGTACGAAACGCGTTGGGAAGTTCCAAGTTTTTAGAGTGTTTCACTGTGTGGAAGAAGTCTGCAGTTCCTAAGGAGAAATCTGCAGTCTCTGAAAAGTGTTTTAAAACCGGTGCGGCGATATTGCGGCTGCTGAGGAGGACTGGAGGACTGGAGACCTGTGAGCCGGTGGAGAAATTACAACGGAGGTGACGTCACGTCCGCCCAGAGGTCCCGTCATCTGAGTCACCAGCCTGGCATTCCAGTCACGTGTAGACGCCAGCCCAAGTGCTCCGGTCGCCATCTTGAGAGCCCAGCTGCACGCACCAGATCATTGCCTGTACCCTTCCAGCATTCTGTGAGTAGGGTTGTAATTTTACCCCTCCGGATGCGGTTCATGCACTTTCCACACAAATAAATTGCTTTTTATTAATATTTAGGCCGTGCTATTGTTTCATGTTTGTATGTCTTGTTTGTCATTATCTGTAAATTATCTGTGCATTTCCCCCCCCCCCCCCTGTGTTGATTTACTGCACCATTATCTTTTTCTTTTCTTTTTCCACATATACACTGCTGAGTTGAAATCATCACTATTCAGCATCCCAAGGACTGTATTTGGACTGTCACACCCTCCACTGGTCTGGTATTTACCCCCCTTTGGCGCCGGTTTAACCTTTTTTCTCATTTTGCTTCCCTGACTGGTTGTACTACCAGTCATCCACCTGGCTGCCTGAACATTTATTTAATTTCAATCAATATCATTAGCGCTGTTTTGCACCTTACCTTTTTTCTGTGAAATGACCAGATAGGCCACAATAAAGACATAGCCCCTCGCTTCTCCGGCGCTTTTTTTCTGTAAAGGACAACTGGTGCGTACCCAGCTGCATGGGGTCTGGTGCTTCAGGAACTGGAACAAAAGAAGGAGAGAGAGTAGGAGAGAGAGATATAGGTACAGGTGTCCGTGTAGTCTGGCGTTCACTTCGTCTCTCTTGGAGGCGTTGATCCACCCGTATACATGTAGAGATCAGATATTCCAGGGCAGTGGGTCTTACACGTGCAGCCAATTGATCTTTCAAGGAGTCAGTGAGGACCTGCCAGAAGGCTGCAGTTAAAGCCTCATTGTTCCAACCGGTTTCCGCGGCAATAGTCCGAAATTCCAGAGCGTACTTTGCGGCGGTCCGGTGGCCCTGGGTGATGTGGAAAAGAGAAGAGGCCACCGTAGCCTCGTGGCCAGGAGTGTCAAAGACCCGCTGAAACCTTTTTTTGAAGAAAAGAAAGTTCTGCGTGAGTTCAGGCATTAACTCTCAGATAGGAGATGCCCAAGCCAATGCGTCTCCGGTTAGCAATGCAATGATATAAGCCACTTTAGATCTGTCAGTAGGGAAGCAAGAAGGGGTTAATTCAAAGTGGATATCACATTGGATCAGAAAGCCTCGGCATCCTAGGGGTTCACCCGCATACCGATTGGGTGTCGGAAGACGTGGTTCTTGGGATATGTTTCCCTCTAGAGTAGAAGCAGTTGTGGTTAGGCCCACCTCAGGGGGTCAATGTTTGTTGGGCTGTGCATACTGTAACGCTTGCGCGACCCCACAAACAAGACCTGACCCCGGCACTGAGGTGGGAAGGACTACGCCACACACCCACAGTAGCGGGGGCGGGTCCAGAAGGTGGTTTGTAGCATTGCTGGGTCTGGGTATGAAGAAAGGGTTAATCCAATACTTGCCGGGGTCTGTGGGTTGGAGAGGTACACGTAGTTGAAGTCCATAAGCCTGTGGTCTGGGATTGGAGAGGTACTCGTAGTTGTTATCCGTAAACTAGGGGTCAATTGTCAGAGAGAATCCAAATGGAAATCCAGGTCGGTACACGAGAGGTTAACTGCAGAGAACAAGACAAGACTGGGCTGGACAAGACAGACTACACAAAGGCAAAGGCTACACAAAGTTATGCTCAGCAATGAGACTGAGCACTGAGCAGTTTCTTATACAGGAAGTGACCTATGAGGCAGGAGGCAGAGTGGAGGCGCAGCCCCAGCGGAGGCAGGGATAGGCTGCAGGAAGACAAGGGCTCATAGCAATCTTGACTCTCAGCTGGAGCTCGTTGCGTGACATCACGCGTGCACGCCGCGCGCAGTGGAGGCGCGGCTGAGCGGGCGGAGCTAAGGGCCGTGACCTGGTAGAAGAGGAGCAGGTGCGCTCTGTAAACAGAGCAGGGGGGCGCGCACCAGCAGGGGGCGGATCGGAGACAGCAGCCGCTGCATTACTGGTATGTAGAGAGGACGGACTGCGCCGCAAGGGATGCGATCCCCGAATCTTCACACTATGCTCCCCTTGTGATTATACACAATTGTTTAATAACACCACTGTAGAATTTAAGATTACTTTATTTTTGATACTTAAATAGTGTTACCAAGACCAGATTATTAAATCATCAAAAAATGGACTTTTCTTACAGGGGAATTTCCAGTGAAACACAGACTTTCTATGTTACCTAAGGTTCATAAAAATAGTGTTACTCCACCAGGTAGACCGATTGTCTCTGGCATGGGAGGGCTAGACTAACCGATTTGTCAATAGCTAGATAATTTCCTTAAGCCTATTGTTGAGATGTTGCCTGTACAGGTAGTCCTCGCTATCTAACGTTTCACTTTACAATGGCATATCCAACGCAACCCTATGGGCCATTTTTTTAATGCCGGAATGCGTTATCCGATGCTTGAATGCTCAACGCTACTGATTAACATGGGACTCACCATATAACCGTTTCACTATCCAACGCTACTTCTAGAACGGATTCCGTTGGATAACCGAGGACTGCCTGTACGTATGTACTCTTGAGATTGTAATCTTTGAATGTTGGTCGAGATGTTTTGCTTGCAACTTGTGATGTTGAAGCCTTATATACAGGTATCCATCGTTTGGATTGTATTCAAGCTGTTAAGTACTTTTTCTGAATGGGTACTGACTCTAATGCTAATCGGGATACCTTTCTTGACAAATTACTCAACTTTGTACTTAGAAACAATTATTTTGTATTTGAACAGAAATATCTGCAGGTAATGGGTACCACAATGGGGGCAACTTGCTCCCAATCTTATGCCAAAAATATATTTTTGGGTTGTTGGGAGCGAGAAGTGGTTATTTTAAGTTTACAGATATGGTGCTGTTGTGGTTGAGATATATTGATGATGTTCCTGTGTGATGGCACTTCCACCAGTTTGTTGATGTTCTCAATCACAACAGCATCAACCTCAAACTTACTTTTGATATCTGTGATACTGTGGGCAATTTTTTTTATCTCAAAATTATGAAGAATATAGACGGTACCGGTACACTTACAGTGGTGAGAAAATGTTTATGAACCCCAATGATAATTACAAAAATTCCATCGTTTTTCTATGATAAGGTTCTTGAATCAAAACCGCTCTTATAGGGTTTATATTACCCAATTCCATGTCTTTTGAAACAAAATGGTGTATGCGTTAGACAAACAATGAGTTAGGGAGGAGTGGCTCAGTGAGTAAAGAGATATGCGCATGCACACTGGCAGAGTGATTGTAGTCGATACACGGAAGCTACACGTGCGAGCGGAGGACACAGCGGGGAGTCCGGTTTGGAGGGTGATATCCCCTGGAATGATCTGTGGTGGCAGTGTATGCGACAGCGGGACCAGCCACTCATTGGTGTAAGTATCCGGCTCCTTGGTGTAGACACTATTCCTGGAGGAGAGTTCTTTGCTGTGCCCTTATATATTTGGCATTCTGTAAGAGTGGTTTTAATTTTTCCCTATGTGGAGCAGAATCCCCAAGTCATCTACTCGTGTATGTTAATTACTTTTTAAATGTGTTAAAATAAATAAGTCATCTTTTTTGGCTCATTACGGGTGTCTATTAGAGATAGTTTATGTTTGTATGTTTTATGTTTGTTGGTCTGTAAGTCCTACAGTATTTGTCCATCAACAGTCATTTTAGGTTTGTAGTATATATGCATGCACATGTATATACAATTTTTATAGTTTGTATATATCCTATAGTTATACGCTATGATTGGTCTCTGGTTTTCTTTCCACATGGTATGAGACATCCATCAAGACTCAGCAGAGGATTCCTAGTTCAACAGGACTGGACTTTGCTATATGGTCAGGTTTATCACGGATATTGACTTTGTAGGCCCCGGTTTATTTGTTGTTATTCTTGTATGTGATTTGTAGCCATTTCATTGTTCCAGGCAGCCTTCCTATTATTTTTTGGTACTTTTGGTATTTCACCGGTAGAGTTCAATACACGCTACAATATTTTAAGCATTAGCGCTGAAGTACACACACTTTTTTTTGCACATTTCCATATATCGAGCTCCAAGCTGGTGTTTAAATCTTTATCCCAGGAAATCATGTACTTGTCAGGGATTTGATTACTTTTAATAGGGGTTAGGTTATGGTATATCTTGGAGCTAATACCCTTTGTAAGGGGCTTATGCAAACACCAGTCCTCGTATAAGGTTAGATCATGGGATTGGTTTGGTTTGTAGATAGATTGGATATAGTGTCTGACCTGGTGAAATCTGAAAAATTCAGAGGAGGGAATATCGTGACTTGCTTGTAAGGATACAAATGACAGGTCCTTCCCATGGATAAGAATATCTTTGACTCTTAGAAACCCTTTTTGGGTCCAGGGGTTGGATTGCTAGTTTTCCATATAAAAAGGAAAGGAAGGGTCCGTGAACAGAGGTTGCATAAGGGAAGGGAGACCGGTTAGTTGGATTTTTTTTTATCAGTTCTGTAGCTGGGAAGGTTTGATAAATAGCTTCCCTCATGTTTGAGCTTCAATCATGGGTTTAAAAAAATAAAAATAATAATTAAAAAAAAAAAACATTATGGCTGAGAAAACAATTATAAGCCTCTTTGTTATTTTTCCCCCCTCTCACCCACCTCCGCTGTCTCCCCCTCCATTCTCTTCCCATTTATGAGCCCTCATCTTGCAAATCACGCACACAGTTGGAAACAATTAAGTTCAGGAACACTGGTAGTTTAAGCAAAATGTAACTTTTCTTCAATGTGTACACCATACAGTACAGTAGCATGGATTCTTATGGGTTTTTTCCTGCTTAATATTTACACAAATCTCTATAGTTAAAATTTACACAGTAATCACATAAATGGTAATTGCAAAGACATCTTCGGCTATGTGACAATTTCATAATAATGACAAGCTACAAATGTGCCATTTCCAGTTTTAGGCAACTGAATTACAAATGATATTAAAGTCGTTTATTTTTCCCATCTTGCAAAGCTTAATATAATGAATGTCTTTAATGTTGTTTTACTTTCTATTTATTTGTGGTCTAGTTACACCCCTCTGTAGATAAAGTGTAGAGTAATGATTTTTCCGGACAGATGGTATGCATAAGTCTTCAAGAGTTCTGATCTTTATGTGTTGCATGATGTCATGGAAAATATATATGCAGGACACATCTGGAATGGATTTCAGTTTCATTAAAAAAAGAAAATTGTGAAGTGAAAACGAATATGGTTTTCATTTCAACAGTAAGTTAACACATGTTAAAGCTTTATTATCTCAATCGTTTCTGAAACTGCAAAGAGTTTAGAGTACATTTTTAAGCGTAAAGGAGCATTCCTTCCTAGGGTCACTTTAAAAAAAAATGGTTAAGAAACAGGGATCCCCGAAGCTGAACCGGGTTACTTTCAGCTCTGAAGCCCAACTGGTGGCCAAGATACGTACTTCTGGAGATGATGCTGGTGACTTCCTGGTTCTTACATCTCCTGTGGCATGCATGCCAATAGGGAGCTGCATTTTCTTATCAGTCCACGTGCCATGGGAGATTTAAACCTCCTCCTTGTTTCCCCTGCTGTGGATCACCTTCAGAGGTAAGGGTCTCCAAAAGCAGGGGGCTTCCAAAGCTAAAAATGGGGTGGTTCAATTCTGTGTAGGACCTCCCAGTTCTAAACATTTGTACACATATAGTGAGAAAAGAATTCTCACTCAAGAGTCCCTATAACTTTCACTCTAAATCCATTTATTTTTAGGGGAGAGGTAATAATCTCCGAGAATATAATTATTCCCACATAGAGAATACTCTTAAAATATAATTATTATTCTCTTACATTATGTAACACTGGACATACAAAAAACAATAATCATGGAATAAAACTTTATTGCTTTTTGTATTTTCAGTGGTACATAAGAGAATAATTATATTTTAAGGAGTATTCTCTATGTGGGAATATTTATATTCTCGGAGATTACTACATCTCCCCTAAAAATAAATGTACTTAGAGTGCAAGTTATAGGGACTCTTGAGTGAGAATTCTTTTCTCACTATATGTGAATAAATGTTTATCCCTTTGCACCAGAGTTTAAATAAATACTTACCTGTTTTGGCACGTGGGGTAGAGCAGCCAATCCACTTGTTTCGTTGAATACCCCCCAGTAATCATGTTTTAAAAAGTGGCGGTTAATTAGGGTGGATGCTACGTGAACCACACTGTACGTGATACAACACATTACAGTCTCCTCTATCACTATCTAAATGCAAAGGGCTTAAGATCATCTGATAGTGGAGCAGCAAGTAATATAAAAATAGGGCCAACAACATGTGGTCTACTCGATGCAGCTGCCCTGGCCAGGTGAATCAAGTCTGCCCCTACCCCAGACGAAGAAACCCGTGAATAGGAGTTTCGAAACGCGTAGGAAGGTTTTGTGGTCATCCAGGGACACCGTAGCTGAACCAACCAGGCGGTGACGTCAGCGGAGGAGAAGCTTGCAATTTACTCGGCTGGTATTGAGACCACGAGCACACCAGGAAATCTCCCCGCATCTCACGAACAGACGTCCGGCACCCCACAGCAGGCGGCAACCCTTGGCAAAAGACCCCGTACCACTGCACATGTCCTACTCAAGGACGGTGAGTAGGATTTCGGTTTTTACCATTGGCGGAGCAGCACGGCTTCATTTAGCAGAAGCGCTTGGAAGCCTGCATATTCATTTACTAACAGTAGTCCATCTACTGTTTATTAATTCATGTTTTACACCAATTGTAGATACAATTGTTTTACCCAATAAATGCTCTTGATACTTTAATCACCATGTCATACATTGTCTAAAGGGTAATACACTATTGTGGTGTTTTTTGTATATCTCTTGTCTCCCTCTCTGAGGTATCCATAAAAGAAGGAATTTCTGCACAAGACTTTGTTCCATCCATCTTTCCTCAGCGCCACAAGAGGTTATTCTACACATAGCATGAGACACTGCAACATTGTTGCAGACCTTCACGTGCCTCTCAGTGAACAGAGGCAGCCCAACAACAGGAAACTGAACTCCTAACTTTAGGCAGTGCTGTGTCTTATATCACCCCCCGGAGAACAAACATGCTCTGTGCCACTAAGTGGGAACACACTGCATGCTGTCACTTCCTTTGGGGACATATGAAACCTCACCAGGGTTTGAGGGCAAACCTCCATGATGACTACTGGCAATCCTGCATACTTACCAGGTTTACTGCCAGCATGAGAAAGAGATATGTACACCAATCTTAGACATGGCTACAATTGTATTAAAAGAAATTTGTGCAACAAAATGTTTGTGCTAAAAGTAATAGAAACCTTAAAACAATGTGCGTTTTATGAATACATATGACACCATTTGTTGTTTGTAATGATTTTTGATGCATCCCTAATGTTAAATACCTGATTAATACTAACATGTTCAGTGGGGAAATCCACGGGTAGAGTCAGTAGTGAAGAATCACCTGGGGGTAATCACCGAATGCTGGAATCAGGAGTCCAGATCTGCCTCAGTGGAGAGTCTCCAAGAGGAGCAGGCAAAAGAGCTAGTCATGCAAGGCAGGGTCAAGGTGGACAGCAAGCAGGAGAATCGTCAGACGGACTAGGGTCAGGGCAACAGCAGGCAGGGTAGTTAAAAGGCAGATCGGAACCAGGATTTGCATTTAAGCAACACAACCTCACTCCAGCTAGCAGAGCTGTTGTGCAGCCCAGATGATAGGGAGAGGTGCCTTCTTAAAGGTCTTGGAAGGGCAGGTGGTGTCTAGCGAGGGCCTGCTCAGAATAATGCCGTGCTAGCATGTGAGACCTCGCAGATACAATTTAAAGTGAAATATAATTGTCTGTATTTTTTATTTATAACTAGTATTAGTATTTATCAGTGTAATATTATTTAGAATAGCCATAATGTAAAAGTAATAAAGGTTTTTTAACCTATATAATGAAACATCTGTGCTGCATCATAACATTTTTTGGGTTGACGCATAGCAAATTCATTCTGCTCTAGGACTATTCCAGACTTTTTAGGGTCCATGACAAGTTGAACTTGGCAGATGATTTTGTGGCGGACTGTAACATTATCTTTTAGTACATACCATTAACATCTCTATGCTTAGCTCAGTCCATGTACACACCCAAGAAAAGAAACATTTTTTTTACATTGCTGGTGCAGATGGAGAAATTTGATCTGCTAGAGAGAGGGCAGAGCTCAAAAAGGGGTGTGCCAGATCCTGTTTCAGAGAGGAAGGGGATGTGACTTTGTAGATGGTTGCTATAGAAACAAAATATGTTTGTTACATTATAAAACATTAAAAATGTCAATCAGAGTTGTTTTTTTAATGCTACAAGTATTTTCTCATAGTACAGAAATTATTTGTTTTAAAACAAAACACGTAGGATATTGCTTGTTCTGCAGCTTTAAAGCAGTAAAATATGCGTAATCATATACTGTATATTTTTTTTTTAAATAAATCAGTTCTTTATTATTAGATAACACTTGCTGTGTTATTCGTTTTTATTATTTAACTCGTAATGCCATTTTAATGAGTTTTAAAGCATCCTTTGATTTCTATAGCAGGTTTTAAGCCAGCTCCCAAGCAATGCCAGATTTTTTTATTGGCTACTAATCTGCCCAACCTAACACATAAGCCCTGGTACCAGTGCAGGCAGTGTTAGGGTTCATCTGGGTCTCACTGCAATTTACAACTCCCTTGAGTGACAGGGGGTGGGCCTAAGGCCGGTGTACTGCCCTATCAGGGGCTCAGACCTAGGACCCTCCCCCTGGGTACAAAAGGAGCTACAGAGCCTAAATGTAGTGGTTCTCTGAGTTGTAGGGACTGTGAATCCAGGGCTCTGGCCACCTTTCTTCCCCGCCATCAGGGGAGTGGGATACTACCCCTTATTCCACCAGGGAATCGGGGAGCTAAGGATAGACATTTGGGGCCTTGGGTTGATTCCAGGGACCAGAGAGAGCGACAAGAGTGTACAAGTTGGTATGCTGTTGAAGAGAAGAATAAAGAACTGTTTTATACTCCTGCCTGAGACTGCAATTTATCAGGGGGAGTGCAAGAGGGTTTTCCTGCAGGAACTGCACCCGGCTCTGCTGGGGCCTGCGGGAAATGGAGGCGCTGCACATATGAAGAACTGAGAAGATCCCTAAAGCCTGTCCTGTTCGTCCCCAATACCACCGGCGGACACTCAGTATCCTGTAAGCCTAGCAGGTGAGCAGCACAACAACATCAGGTAACAGTGAAATCTCTCAGAGGGTGGGGGAACACCTGTTACATAAGGATACATTGTAGCTGCTGAGTTACACTGATTGAAGCAGCTATTATGTTATGCACACAATCAGGTTTTTGACAGATTTATAACCAAATAATTGCCAACTTAGGTAAGAATGTATAATTATACATTGCCATATGCTTTACATATATAACTAAGAAATAAGTGGGGAATGTAACCCTTTAACCCTGCTTTACCCTTTCATTATGTCACGTTTTGGGGAAGTTATTGAACAGCAGTAAGTGACAAACCACATAATTAATGATACATATGAGGTGGTTTGTCTTCCTAATTTACTAAACTGATCAAGAAGGCAGTTTGTCAAACATATGTACTGTAGGTGTTTTGTCTTTCAATGTCATGGCTTGTTCATGGCTGTAAGAAGACTGTATGGTTTTCTAAGTATTATTTTATTTTAATGTTTTAGCTGGAAAGAAACATTCAGATATCAGTCTTGTTTTAAAGTATGAACTGGTATTCAAAACAGTATGAAGGGCACGATCAGCGATGTTAAAATAATGTATGCTTGAAGTGTGACAGTACAGATAACTTTAATTTCCTAAAGACTTCAGGGAACCTGATTCCAGAAATAAGGTGGGTGGTAAGAGTGGAGAATATTGACAATAAACAGTGTTATGAAGGATTATCTTAAATACAAGATACTTATTTTTTAATTAAGTCAATTGGATAAATGGATAAACTATCCAGATACTAACCAGAAGCTAGGGCAGAAACATGATCATTTTATCTGGACTCAAGGGGTAGCTGTCCTAGTTGCAACATGCATATCGCAGTGTTACAAAATGTATAGGTCCATGAGATCATTACCAGCCTTATATATTAAACGTTGTGCTGACTGCCAGCTTGCACAAGGTGAGCTGAATATTTAACAACATGTGTAATTCTGCTTAATGCTTACATGTAAACAGAAAGAAAAGCCAACATATTTATTTTTATGGAAATATACTTATTTTCGACTTGTATCTGCATACTGCATGAGTACACATTGCACACTGCATCATGCTAATTATTCCATCTATATAGTGCAACATCATGAATAATGTATACTCATCATTCGTTTTTTATTTTATGGATACCCTTTACAATTAATATTTTTATCTTCACAATATGTGTAAGTGTTACCTTTAGGAGTAGACTTGCTTGATTGGGGGCTGCACCTTTAAATAAATAAAATATGTTTACTATTGGATTTCAATCATATGTCCTTAATATGATGTGAACATGACAAATGCAGTATTAAAACACACAGTGATTGCCATGTTTCTCTTACTAGAATCTTCAGGTTTTCCTGTATAAATACAAACTGCTTTAAATTACAAACCTATACAGGCATACCCCGTATTAACTTACGCAATGGGACCGGAGCATGTACGTAAAGCGAAAATGTACTTAAAGTGAAGCAGTACTTTTTTTCCACTTATCGCTGCATGTACTGTACTGCAATCGCCATATACGTGCATAACTGATGTAAATAACGCATTTGTAACAGGCTCTGTAGTCTCCCTGATTGCGCACAGCTTCGGTACAGGTAGGGAGCTGGTATTGCTGTTCAGGACGTGCTGACAGGCGCATGCGTGAGCTGCTGTTTGCCTATTGGGCGATATGTACTTACTCGCGAGTGTACTTAAAGTGAGTGTCCTTAAACCGGGGTATGCCTGTACTGTGACTTAAAAGCAGCTGTCCACACTATATTTTTCCCCCTGCTTTTTTACTTAAATGAACAGATCTATTCTTCCATTTGCCAACACTTTTTTTTGTTACTTGGAATTTTATTGACATATATTCAATATTAACAACACATAATAATAATCAGTGTTCGACAAACCTATACATTTGCATGCCCCGGGCGAGTGGATTTAACATCGTGGCGAGCTCCTATTGGCCCAAGCAGCACACGTGTGGTACTAGGTGGCGAGTAGATTTTTTTGTTCGGCGAGTAGATTTTTTGGTGATTTGTCGACCACTGATAATAATAATAATAATAATAATAATAATAATGAAAAGAAAGAGGGGATCAGGAGAGAGGGAGGATACAGAAATTAAAAGGTATGGCGGGGAAGGTGACTATCATCTTCACATTCAGATCTAATATGTCAACAATTTAATCAAATCTCATTCTTCAAATTCATCTTTAGTTTATGATAATGATAATATTAATAATTATGAACCCTGGTGTATCTCATCCTTTTCTCCATATAGTCTCTACTGCAGGACTGGCCAACTCCAGTCCTCAAGAGCCACCACCAGGTCAGGTTTTCAGGATATCCCTGCTTCAGCACAGTTGACTCAGTCAAAGATTGAGCCGCCTGAAGCAGGGATATCCTGTAAACCTGACCTGTTGGTGACTCTTGAGAGCTGGAGTTGGCCACGCCTGTTCAACCGTGTCGCTTTTCTTAATCGTTTCGCTAATTTCTGGTTCCTGATTGCCCTTGTGTTCTTAAGAGAATGGAATGGACTTTTTTTAATCCTCATTATCTATCCAAAATATCCCAAGTGTTATTAAACCTCTTAACTGTATGTTTTAAGAAAGCAGAGAGCTGTTTTTATATTTTAACTCTGCTTCATCATTCGGGAGCTATAAGCATCTGAAACACTACAGTGTGTGTCCGGGAGGTCAAAATCAACGATGCTTCAGAGCACACTGCAGGATAGGTTACCATGGGAACCTCAGAAGCAAGAGATTAAGAAACTCATATTTTTTTTAACACTAGATTTTTTTTTGAAAGAGAGCAGGACATGCTCAGGGTGCAAGAGACAAACATTACTATATGAGTTAAACTCATCCAGGCTTCAGTTGGGATTGTATGAATGTCTTTATTTATATAGCGCCATGTACATAGCGCTTCACAGTAGTAATACAAGTGAAAATCATATAAATAACAAATAATACAAATAACAGCTCATGGGAATAAGTGCTTCAGACATAAAAGTAACATTTAGGAAAAGGAGTCCCTGCTCTGAAGAGCTTACAATCTAATTGGTAGGAGGAACATACAGATACAGCAGGAGGGCATATTGGTAAGTGTGTCTGCAGGGGGCCAAGCTTTATGTATCAGGTGTATTGTGTTAGCCACGGAGCTACTCATATGCTTCGTTAAGCAGGTGTGCTTTAAGGTGGGTCTTAAAGGTGGATAGAGAGGGTGCTAGTTGGGTATTGAGGAGAAGGGCATTCCAGAGATGCAAAGCAGTCAGTGAGAAAGGTTTAAGGCGGGAGAGAGCTTTAGATACAAAGGGGGTAGAAAGAAGACATCCTTGAGAAGAACGCAAGAGTCGGGATGGTGTATACCGAGAAATTAGGACTGAGATGTAAGGAGGGGCAGAAGAGTGTAAAGCTTTAAAAGCGAGGAGGAGAATTTAATGTGTGATACGGGATTTGATAGGAAGCCAGGAGAGGGATTTCAGGAGGGGAGATGCCGAGACAGATTTATGAAAGAGTAGAGTGATTCTGGCAGCAGCGTTTAGGATAAATTGTAGGTGAGACAGGTGAGAGGCAGGAAGGCCGGGAGGTTACAGTTATCGAGACAGGAGAGAATGAGGATCTGTGTCAGAGTTTTAGCAGTCGAGCAACAGAGGAAAAGGCGTATCTTTTTGATATTGCGGAGGAAAAAGCGAGAGGTTTTAGATACGTTTTGAATGTGAGAGGAGAAAGTGAGCTGCTTTAAGCACTGATCTCAGTCATTTAGTAACTTCCTACTCGCAGATAGTGCAGCAGATACCCAAAACATTGTGGGCCATATTTAATAAGCAGTGCTATTCAGGTGGTGGACTAATGCAAAATGTTATAATAGACAACATGTTAGAAAGGGCACATTGTACAGAGGACTAGAGCAGTATCAATACTTTAGGTCTGACCTATCGGCATATCTGATCTAAGAGCTAAGTATCAAGGAATTCCCAGTCCTCCCTTTACTTACACTTGGATAATTCTTTCACTTTAATAGAAACTAGAATTTGATTGCTTAAATCTCATTAAATTTTCTCATATTCAAAATGACTCAACTTGGGATAGTAAAAATGGTGTAGTCCAATTTTAACCTCTTGAATGCACTTAAACGCAGATTTGTGGAAGCCAATTAAAAGTGAATTGCAGTAAACAGTGCTGAATAAAGTGGAAATTTAAATAGCGGGTTACTGGATTACTTGAAAAAACAATGTACTGTCTGTACATGATAAATATTGAACAAACATTGTTAATTATGAATTAATGCAAAGGATTCGTATGAGTTTGTGCTACTGAGTCTGATTGATAGGCAAGTAATATGTTGTGTAATGATAGCTGTTAGAGGGGGAATTAATGTCCTCTGCATACTGTATGTAGTCTATTGCTTTTCTCCAGCATCCAAGGAGGTACAAATGATGTCTCATGAATCTTTGATTTTTTTTAGTTATATTTTCTTCTTCTTTACATAAATCTCCTACAAAACTTGCATTAAAGTTTCACCTGTGCTGAAAGTAATTATAGGTGATAATAAAAGAACTCATAGATGAAATATGAAGTTACATAAACCATACTGTTTATTTCGGTCATCTCCTCTCACCTAAGAAAATTAATAAAAGCGGGCATATAGTGTATATAGTTATAGCGCAGCATGTAATCACCGTGCTATTAATAATTCAGATTTGTCAACAAAATAATGACACGTTTTGTATTTAGGAAGTGCCATGTGAGCATGTTGTAAAATGATCTGTTTTTCGTAACTTATAATGTTTTCATTCAAATCTAAATATTAAAGATATTATTTTTTTTTTATAAAGAAGAAAAAGGCAGTGATTGATTTGTACACTGCGATAATAATATGATATAAACTGATGTTTAAAAATGAAGAATTACTGTAGAAAGGGGAAAGCAAAGGCATGTGGACAAAGCAAGAAGCTACAGTGTGATGTACTGTACTGTATTCCTCTATTTAAATAACCTGTACAATTATGCAGTGGTAAGAACCAGAAGAACTGTGTAACCCCTCTTATTTCATTGTATGTGTCAGGGTTGGGCCTGAGTTCATCCTCCCTCAGTACACCATAGTCAGACCCACCAGACAACAAAACAAAAAAAACCAATAGAGGAGACGTGTGTGTGTGTGTGTGTTGTCCCTAAGAGCCAATTCTTCAGAATCAGGAGAAACTGTTCTCTTGATTCTGACTTTTTGGCTCATGGAGAAATCCTGGTTAATAGATTTGTAGATAAAGGGTATGATATCAAACTTATCCAAATGATATTTGAGCAGGCCAAACGAACAGAGTGAAAAACTCTGTTAGAGAAATAAAAAAATACATATCAGACCTTCAAAAATACTGGGCAGTAAGAACAGAGGTTCCTATATTCATTACCCAATTTAACAAAATTGCATTTAAGATTAAGGGAATCCTGAATATACATTGGGGGATTATGCTGAATGTTCCCATCATTGGATATAAATTGCCACCAAATATCCTAATTGTATTAAAAAAAGCTAGAAACATTAAAACCATAATACCGTGGGCCATCGGCAGGTGTCCGTGGGTGTCTGTGGGCCAACGGGTGGTCCCTGCGGGTGTCCGGGGGCCTCTGGGTGGTCCCCGTGGGTGTCCAGGGGTCCCTGCTGGCCTGCGGTACCAATCCTGTGCCCCCCCAAAAAAAATTCCAATACTTTAAAATAAATAAACCCCCTTACCCCCCTGCATACTAACACATACAGTACAGTAATGGGCAAAATTATTATGATCCAGATATGGATAATAGTGCATTTGCCCATTTAAAATAAAACATTAACCAACAGAAATAAAGTAAATAAAACTTGCACTTACCCCTGCCAGCCTGCCACGATGAAGGCCATCCTCATCCTCTTCACTATCCATGTCCTTTGTTGCCATAAACAATGCAATAAAAAAATACAATCTAATGGCCCCTAACCCCTTAATCACCTTAGCGGTTAATAACCACTATAGTAATTAAGGGGTTAACCCACCCTCCCCACTACCCCCCAGGAGGCCTAACTACCCTCCTGAGGCAACTACCCCCACCCTCCACCCATTCATTGGTACAGTGAATATAATATGGGTCATATAATATGGGCATGATTTTAAACTATACTGTAGCAATAAATGGTGAAGTAAAAAAAATACAGGCCCAAAATAAAACAAATTACATAGAAAAATAAACACATTACAAATGCCAATAAACGAATTGATTGGCATAGTGGGTACATCATGCCCATATAATATGGGCATGATTTAACACTATAGTAGTCAATGGTCCACCTAAAAAATAAACAACCACCAACAATATCCAATGCAAGCAAAAAAATCACAAAATAAACAAGTAAACACAACAAAATTCCCAACAATCAATTAAGCAAATACCAAATAAACACCAGAATTAACTATTGAAACACCAAAACAAAACCATCAATAAATAAAATAAAGCTCCAAATAAACACCATCATTCAAAATCCAAAGACCAAAACTAAACCACTATTAAAACGCAAACACCAAAAAAAATATAAACAATTGAAAACACCACAAAAAATACCATAATATTACATCAAAACACAAAATAAATAGCAAAACAATTTAAAAACATAGAACCAAAATACATTTAAAATACATTAAAGCCACCATTTGCCAAAACAACCATTGCTTGTTACTGTGTGTATGTATAGCCCTAAAGGGGCATTAAAAAAAATTACAATAAAATATAAATAAAATGAAAAAACCTTTAAAATAAAAATAACATACATTCAATGTTTTTTCTTACCTGTTAGATGTCTTCATCCTCCAATTCCAGGGTGCTCAGCAAGCTCTCGAACAAATCCACGATCCAAAACAGCAACGGGCCTCAGGTCCAAAGTCCTTTTCTTCTTTATCTTCATCTGTTAGTTGTTAATGTAGCCAGGTCCCCAAAGAGTCCTCCCGGTGGCGTCAGAGGCACGGCACCGCCATCTTTGTTATGTCCGCACGGGCACGGAGGCTCGCGCATGCGCAGAAGCGGCGGACAATATAGTGAGAGCGAAGGGGCAGAGATGGCGCTCCGTAGTGCAGGGACCCCCCAAGGTCGCGCAGGCGCAGTTAAGCATAGCGGCGGCCATTACAGCTTCGCACAGGTGCAGTAAAGATAGCACACGCGGTCCCAATGCTAAAGAGGTCCTGAGTGGACTACAATTCCCAGCAGCCTCTGGGGACTGCCCTTTCACCCACATCACGCCAGCCAGCCAGCCAGCCAGCCAGCCAGCAAATAGAGTTTGCAGCTTCTCCTGTTGGAGAAGGATACAATGTTGCAGAGACCACGCTAGTCAGTTGGAGCTGGGAGCAGGAAGGGGGAGGAAGTGTGTAAGGAGCAAGTGGCTCTTGCACTAGGTCAGGTTACCCCCAGGCCCCAGGTAGGTCCCACTCCCCATTAGGTTAGTGGGTAAGTTCATAGGGAAGGCCCCTTAGGTAGGGACCGTGCCCTTAGGTGAGTGTAAGTCTAGTCAGTGACACAGGTGCAGTGCTGTGTGCTCTGACAAGAAGAGACAGTGTTGTGTGCAGTGCAGCTAGAGGAGTTGCTTTGGCTGTGTCAGGGAAAGGCCCCTCATACTGCACCGACACACTTTATTCGAGCAAATACCCAGTATGTACCTGGCAGATACCTGGAATGCGCCGCTCCTCACCTCTGACAAGCCCCGTTGCATTTGCCTTCCCAGCCTGGGTTCATGCCTGGCTGATGGGCGGCTGATCTGTTAAATGATAATGATTAGGATTTAATAGGCTGCAATGCTTCGCGTGTCTACCAGATGGCATAAATTCATGAATTGTAATGCAGTATATATATATATACTGTGCAGTATTGCAGCCAGCGGGAATAAAATGCTTCAATCCCTGCCTGGAAAATACCTCAATGCACTCGGGCAGAAAACAGTCACAAACCTCAATACACCCGGGTATACCCGAATTCGTGGGACTAGCCGAGCTCGAATAAAGTGTGTCGCCAGTGTAGGAAGAAGGGGGGGGGGTTGCTTTCTAAGTTATACAGTGTGTGTAATATCACCAGTGCCAGTTGCATGTGGTGAACTGCCAGAGTCTGGGATCAGACAGAAGCTACAGTAAGAGATCTTCTGCATGCAGGGGCTAGGGTAGAGGTATTCCCCCTGGGCCCAGTTAGTCCCCTGAGACACTAGAGGAATACTGTATGTGATAGGGACTGCCTTAAGACAGGGACTCCTTCACCATACAGAGAGGAAGAGACATGCTGCAGGACAGTGCCTGAATGCCCATGCAGCCAGAGTGCAGAAAGAGTATCTGACGCCATAGCAGAGACTGTGGTAAAGGATCATTCCGGCTGGGGATCCCTCCCCTGTGGAGTCAGCGTGTGTATCCATTCCTGCAGAGAGCAGCGCAGTGCGGCGTGGGATCACTGTGCGGTGTTGCTGAGTTCCAAGCATTTTCCTGATCAGGACTGATCAAGGAGGTAGTATATATTAAGTGCACCACCGGGCCCCAACACAGGGAAGCGCTATCCCTCACACTCACACTCTCTTTATGGTTTTGGACACTCACATTATTATCAAAGGGACTGAGGGTGATGTGATGATGGACATGTGGGTGAGGGGATGGTATGCATTCAGGGTGATGCAATGTTATTCATGTAATGATGTATTGATGTTATGCAAAGAGAGTGTTATTGAAGTTACAGTTCATATTCAGTAAATACTGTTTATTCACACGGTGTGCATTAACTGTATGTGGGTTCTGGTGAGGGCACACTGCCACCCCGTTGGGATCCCTCATCAGTGGAGGCGCTGCACCGAGTCTAAGTACATACCCCAGGTTCAGCGTGGCGGAAGCTCAGCCCTCCTGGTTGCCAGACAGGTACCGCACCACACTGAGAAGTAGTCAGATACACCTACCCACCCCAATCTCACTTAGGGTGGAGGAATACCAAATACCAAAACAAAAGTTTTCTGGAATCCATCTAAGAAGGCTCTCGTTCTACGCAACGTCTTCTGCTCTCACTCTCTTCATTTTAACAGAAACCTGGCTCATACAACATGAGACCTGGCTCATACAACATGAGACCTGGCTCATACAACATGAGACCTGGCTCATATAACATGAGACCTGGCTCATACAACATGAGACCTGGCTCATACAACATGAAACCTGGCTCATACACAGTACAACATGAAACCTGGCTCATACAACATGAAACCTGGCTCATACAACATGAAACCTGGCTCATACAACATGAGACCTGGCTCATACAACATGAAACCTGGCTCATACAACATGAGACCTGGCTCATACAACATGAGACCTGGCTCATACAACATGAAACCTGGCTCATACAACATGAAACCTGGCTCATACAACATGAGACCTGGCTCATACAACATGAGACCTGGCTCATACAACATGAGACCTGGCTCATACAACATGAGACCTGGCTCATACAACATGAAACCTGGCTCATACAACATGAAACCTGGCTCATACAACATGAAACCTGGCTCATACAACATGAAACCTGGCTCATACAACATGAGACCTGGCTCATACAACATGAAACCTGGCTCATACAACATGAAACCTGGCTCATACAACATGAAACCTGGCTCATACAACATGAAACCTGGCTCATAGAACATGAAAACTGGCTAATAGAACATGAGACCTGGCTCATACAACATGAGACCTGGCTCATACAACATGAGACCTGGCTCATACAACATGAGACCTGGCTCATACAACATGAAACCTGGCTCATACAACATGAAACCTGGCTCATACAACATGAGACCTGGCTCATACAACATGAAACCTGGCTCATACAACATGAGACCTGGCACATACAACATGAGACCTGGCTCATACAACATGAAACCTGGCTCATACAACATGAAACCTGGCTCATACAACATGAAACCTGGCTCATACAACATGAAACCTGGCTCATAGAACATGAAACCTGGCTCATAGAACATGAGACCTGGCTCATACAACATGAGACCTGGCTCATACAACATGAGACCTGGCTCATACAACATGAAACCTGGCTCATAATACATGAAACCTGGCTCATACAACATGAAACCTGGCTCATACAACATGAGACCTGGCTCATACAACATGAGACCTGGCTCATACAACATGAGACCTGGCTCATACAACATGAAACCTGGCTCATACAACATGAGACCTGGCTCATACAACATGAAACCTGGCTCATACAACATGAAACCTGGCTCATACAACATGAAACCTGGCTCATACAACATGAGACCTGGCTCATACAACATGAGACCTGGCTCATACAACATGAGACCTGGCTCATACAACATGAGACCTGGCTCATACAACATGAGACCTGGCTCATACAACATGAGACCTGGCTCATACAACATGAGACCTGGCTCATACAACATGAGACCTGGCTCATACAACATGAGACCTGGCTCATACAACATGAGACCTGGCTCATACAACATGAGACCTGGCTCATACAACATGAGACCTGGCTCATACAACATGAAACCTGGCTCATAC
This sequence comes from Ascaphus truei, assembly GCF_040206685.1. Lineage (NCBI taxonomy): Eukaryota > Metazoa > Chordata > Amphibia > Anura > Ascaphidae > Ascaphus > Ascaphus truei. The sequence continues at coordinate 358,454,877 of NC_134485.1, read as the reverse complement.
AACATGAAACCTGGCTCATACAACATGAGACCTGGCTCATACAACATGAGACCTGGCTCATACAACATGAAACCTGGCTCATACAACATGAAACCTGGCTCATACAACATGAGACCTGGCTCATACAACATGAGACCTGGCTCATACAACATGAAACCTGGCTCAGACAACATGAAACCTGGCTCATACAACATGAAACCTGGCTAAGACAACATGAGACCTGGCTCATACAACATGAAACCTGGCTCATACAACATGAGACCTGGCTCATACAACATGAAACCTGGCTCATACAACATGAGACCTGGCTCATACAACATGAGACCTGGCTCATACAACATGAAACCTGGCTCATACAACATGAAACCTGGCTCATACAACATGAGACCTGGCTCATACAACATGAGACCTGGCTCATACAACATGAGACCTGGCTCATAAAACATGAGACCTGGCTCATACAACATGAGACCTGGCTCATACAACATGAGACCTGGCTCATACAACATGAGACCTGGCTCATACAACATGAAACCTGGCTCAGACAACATGAAACCTGGCTCATACAACATGAAACCTGGCTAAGACAACATGAAACCTGGCTCATACAACATGAGACCTGGCTCATACAACATGAGACCTGGCTCATACAACATGAAACCTGGCTCATACAACATGAAACCTGGCTCATACAACATGAAACCTGGCTCATAGAACATGAAACCTGGCTCATAGAACATGAGACCTGGCTCATACAACATGAGACCTGGCTCATACAACATGAGACCTGGCTCATACAACATGAAACCTAGCTCATACAACATGAAACCTGGCTCATACAACATGAAACCTGGCTCATACAACATGAGACCTGGCTCATACAACATGAGACCTGGCTCATACAACATGAGACCTGGCTCATACAACATGAAACCTGGCTCATACAACATGAGACCTGGCTCATACAACATGAAACCTGGCTCATACAACATGAAACCTGGCTCATACAACATGAGACCTGGCTCATACAACATGAGACCTGGCTCATACAACATGAGACCTGGCTCATACAACATGAGACCTGGCTCATACAACATGAGACCTGGCTCATACAACATGAGACCTGGCTCATACAACATGAGACCTGGCTCATACAACATGAGACCTGGCTCATACAACATGAGACCTGGCTCATACAACATGAGACCTGGCTCATACAACATGAGACCTGGCTCATACAACATGAGACCTGGCTCATACAACATGAGACCTGGCTCATACAACATGAAACCTGGCTCATACAACATGAGACCTGGCTCATACAACATGAAACCTGGCTCATACAACATGAGACCTGGCTCATACAACATGAGACCTGGCTCATACAACATGAAACCTGGCTCATACAACATGAAACCTGGCTCATACAACATGAGACCTGGCTCATACAACATGAGACCTGGCTCATACAACATGAGACCTGGCTCATACAACATGAGACCTGGCTCATACAACATGAGACCTGGCTCATACAACATGAAACCTGGCTCATACAACATGAAACCTGGCTAAGACAACATGAAACCTGGCTCATACAACATGAAACCTGGCTAAGACAACATGAAACCTGGCTCATACAACATGAAACCTGGCTCATACAACATGAAACCTGGCTCATACAACATGAAACCTGTCTCATACAACATGAAACCTGGCTCATACAACATGAAACCTGGCTCATACAACATGAGACCTGGCTCATACATCATGAGACCTGGCTCATACAACATGAGACCTGGCTCATACAACATGAGACCTGGCTCATACAACATGAGACCTGGCTCATACAACATGAGACCTGGCTCATACAACATGAGACCTGGCTCATACAACATGAAACCTGGCTCATACAACATGAGACCTGGCTCATACAACATGAGACCTGGCTCATACAACATGAGACCTGGCTCATACAACATGAAACCTGGCTCATACAACATGAAACCTGGCTCATACAACATTAAACCTGGCTCATACAACATGAAACCTGGCTCATACAACATGAAACCTGGCTCATACAACATGAAACCTGGCTCATACAACATGAAACCTGGCTCATGCAACATGAAACCTGGCTCATGCAACATGAAACCTGGCTCATGCAACATGAGACCTGGCTCATACAACATGAGACCTGGCTCATACAACATGAGACCTGGCTCATACAACATGAGACCTGGCTCATACAACATGAAACCTGGCTCATACAACATGAGACCTGGCTCATACAACATGAGACCTGGCTCATACAACATGAGACCTGGCTCATACAACATGAGACCTGGCTCATACAACATGAAACCTGGCTCATACAACATGAAACCTGGCTCATACAACATGAAACCTGGCTCATACAACATGAAACCTGGCTCATTCAACATGAAACCTGGCTCATACAACATGAAACCTGGCTCATACAACATGAGACCTGGCTCATACAACATGAATCCTGGCTCATACAACATGAAACCTGGCTCATACAACATGAATCCTGGCTCATACAACATGAGACCTGGCTCATACAACATGAAACCTGGCTCATACAACATGAGACCTGGCTCATACAACATGAGACCTGGCTCATACAACATGAGACCTGGCTCATACAACATGAAACCTGGCTCATACAACATGAGACCTGGCTCATACAACATGAAACCTGGCTCATACAACATGAGACCTGGCTCATACAACATGAGACCTGGCTCATACAACATGAAACCTGGCTCATACAACATGAAACCTGGCTCATACCACATGAGACCTGGCTCATACCACATGAGACCTGGCTCATACCACATGAGACCTGGCTCATACCACATGAAACCTGGCTCATACAACATGAGACCTGGCTCATACAACATGAAACCTGGCTCATACAACATGAGACCTGGCTCATACAACATGAGACCTGGCTCATACAACATGAAACCTGGCTCATACAACATGAAACCTGGCTCATACAACATGAGACCTGGCTCATACAACATGAGACCTGGCTCATACAACATGAGACCTGGCTCATACAACATGAGACCTGGCTCATACAACATGAGACCTGGCTCATACAACATGAAACCTGGCTCATACAACATGAAACCTGGCTAAGACAACATGAAACCTGGCTCATACAACATGAAACCTGGCTAAGACAACATGAAACCTGGCTCATACAACATGAAACCTGGCTCATACAACATGAAACCTGGCTCATACAACATGAAACCTGTCTCATACAACATGAAACCTGGCTCATACAACATGAAACCTGGCTCATACAACATGAGACCTGGCTCATACATCATGAGACCTGGCTCATACAACATGAGACCTGGCTCATACAACATGAGACCTGGCTCATACAACATGAGACCTGGCTCATACAACATGAAACCTGGCTCATACAACATGAGACCTGGCTCATACAACATGAAACCTGGCTCATACAACATGAGACCTGGCTCATACAACATGAGACCTGGCTCATACAACATGAGACCTGGCTCATACAACATGAGACCTGGCTCATACAACATGAAACCTGGCTCATACAACATGAAACCTGGCTCATACAACATTAAACCTGGCTCATACAACATGAAACCTGGCTCATACAACATGAAACCTGGCTCATACAACATGAAACCTGGCTCATGCAACATGAAACCTGGCTCATGCAACATGAAACCTGGCTCATGCAACATGAGACCTGGCTCATACAACATGAGACCTGGCTCATACAACATGAGACCTGGCTCATACAACATGAAACCTGGCTCATACAACATGAAACCTGGCTCATACAACATGAGACCTGGCTCATACAACATGAAACCTGGCTCATACAACATGAAACCTGGCTCATACAACATGAGACCTGGCTCATACAACATGAGACCTGGCTCATACAACATGAGACCTGGCTCATACAACATGAGACCTGGCTCATACAACATGAAACCTGGCTCATACAACATGAGACCTGGCTCATACAACATGAGACCTGGCTCATACAACATGAGACCTGGCTCATACAACATGAGACCTGGCTCATACAACATGAAACCTGGCTCATACAACATGAAACCTGGCTCATACAACATGAAACCTGGCTCATACAACATGAAACCTGGCTCATTCAACATGAAACCTGGCTCATACAACATGAAACCTGGCTCATACAACATGAGACCTGGCTCATACAACATGAATCCTGGCTCATACAACATGAAACCTGGCTCATACAACATGAATCCTGGCTCATACAACATGAGACCTGGCTCATACAACATGAAACCTGGCTCATACAACATGAGACCTGGCTCATACAACATGAGACCTGGCTCATACAACATGAGACCTGGCTCATACAACATGAAACCTGGCTCATACAACATGAGACCTGGCTCATACAACATGAAACCTGGCTCATACAACATGAGACCTGGCTCATACAACATGAGACCTGGCTCATACAACATGAAACCTGGCTCATACAACATGAAACCTGGCTCATACCACATGAGACCTGGCTCATACCACATGAGACCTGGCTCATACCACATGAGACCTGGCTCATACCACATGAGACCTGGCTCATACAACATGAGACCTGGCTCATACAACATGAGACCTGGCTCATACAACATGAGACCTGGCTCATACAACATGAGACCTGGCTCATACAACATGAGACCTGGCTCATACAACATGAGACCTGGCTCATACAACATGAGACCTGGCTCATACAACATGAGACCTGGCTCATACAACATGAGACCTGGCTCATACAACATGAGACCTGGCTCATACAACATGAGACCTGGCTCATACAACATGAGACCTGGCTCATACAACATGAGACCTGGCTCATACAACATGAGACCTGGCTCATACAACATGAAACCTGGCTCATACAACATGAGACCTGGCTCATACAACATGAGACCTGGCTCATACAACATGAGACCTGGCTCATACAACATGAGACCTGGCTCATACAACATGAGACCTGGCTCATACAACATGAAACCTGGCTCAGACAACATGAAACCTGGCTCATAAAACATGAAACCTAGCTCAGACAACATGAAACCTGGCTCATACAACATGAAACCTGGCTCATAAAACATGAAACCTGGCTCATACAACATGAGACCTGGCTCATACAACATGAAACCTGGCTCATACAACATGAGACCTGGCTCATACAACATGAGACCTGGCTCATACAACATGAGACCTGGCTCATACAACATGAGACCTGGCTCATACAACATGAAACCTGGCTCATACAACATGAGACCTGGCTCAAACAACATGAAACCTGGCTCATACAACATGAAACCTGGCTCATACAACATGAGACCTGGCTCATACAACATGAGACCTGGCTCATACAACATGAAACCTGGCTCATACAACATGAAACCTGGCTCATACAACATGAAACCTGGCTCATACAACATGAAACCTGGCTCATACAACATGAGACCTGGCTCATACAACATGAATCCTGGCTCATACAACATGAAACCTGGCTCATACAACATGAGACCTGGCTCATACAACATGAGACCTGGCTCATACAACATGAGACCTGGCTCATACAACATGAGACCTGGCTCATACAACATGAGACCTGGCTCATACAACATGAGACCTGGCTCATACAACATGAAACCTGGCTCACACAACATGAGACCTGGCTCATACAGCATGAGACCTGGCTCATACAACATGAGACCTGGCTCATACAACAGGAGACCTGGCTCATACAACATGAAACCTGGCTCATACAACATGAAACCTGGCTCATACAACATGAAACCTGGCTCATACAACATGAAACCTGGCTCATACAACATGAAACCTGGCTCATACAACATGAAACCTGGCTCATACAACATGAAACCTGGCTCATACAACATGAGACCTGGCTCATACAACATGAAACCTGGCTCATACAACATGAAACCTGGCTCATACAACATGAAACCTGGCTCATACAACATGAAACCTGGCTCATACAACATGAAACCTGGCTCATACAACATGAGACCTGGCTCATACAACATGAGACCTGGCTCATACAACATGAGACCTGGCTCATACAACATGAGACCTGGCTCATACAACATGAGACCTGGCTCATACAACATGAGACCTGGCTCATACAACATGAGACCTGGCTCATACAACATGAGACCTGGCTCATACAACATGAGACCTGGCTCATACAACATGAGACCTGGCTCATACAACATGAGACCTGGCTCATATAACATGAGACCTGGCTCATACAACATGAGACCTGGCTCATACAACATGAGACCTGGCTCATACAACATGAGACCTGGCTCATACAGCATGAGACCTGGCTCATACAACATGAGACCTGGCTCATACAACATGAGACCTAAATCATACAACATGAGACCTGGCTCATACAACATGAGACCTAAATCATACAACATGAGACCTGGCTCATACAACATGAGACCTGGCTCATACAACATGAGACCTAAATCATACAACATGAGACCTGGCTCATACAACATGAGACCTGGCTCATACAACATGAAACCTGGCTCATACAACATGAAACCTGGCTCATACAACATGAAACCTGGCTCATACAACATGACACCTGGCTCATACAACATGAAACCTGGCTCATACAACATGACACCTGGCTCATACAACATGAAACCTGGCTCATACAACATGAAACCTGGCTCATACAACATGAAACCTGGCTCATACAACATGAAACCTGGCTCATACAACATGAGACCTGGCTCATACAACATGAGACCTGGCTCATACAACATGAAACCTGGCTCATACAACATGAAACCTGGCTCATACAACATGAAACCTGGCTCATACAACATGAAACCTGGCTCATACAACATGAGACCTGGCTCATACAACATGAGACCTGGCTCATACAACATGAGACCTGGCTCATACAACATGAGACCTGGCTCATACAACATGAGACCTGGCTCATACAACATGAGACCTGGCTCATACAACATGAGACCTGGCTCATACAACATGAGACATGGCTCATACAACATGAGACCTGGCTCATACAACATGAGACCTGGCTCATACAACATGAGACATGGCTCATACAACATGAGACCTGGCTCATACAACATGAGACCTGGCTCATACAACATGAGACCTGGCTCATACAACATGAGACCTGGCTCATACAACATGAGACCTGGCTCATACAACATGAGACCTGGCTCATACAACATGAGACCTGGCTCATACAACATGAGACCTGGCTCATACAACATGAAACCTGGCTCATACAACATGAGACCTGGCTCATACAACATGAAACCTGGCTCATACAACATGAGACCTGGCTCATACAACATGAGACCTGGCTCATACAACATGAAACCTGGCTCATACAACATGAGACCTGGCTCATACAACATGAGACCTGGCTCATACAACATGAAACCTGGCTCATACAACATGAGACCTGGCTCATACAACATGAAACCTGGCTCATACAACATGAGACCTGGCTCATACAACATGAGACCTGGCTCATACAACATGAAACCTGGCTCATACAACATGAAACCTGGCTCATACAACATGAAACCTGGCTCATACAACATGAAACCTGGCTCATACAACATGAAACCTGGCTCATACAACATGAAACCTGGCTCATACAACATGAAACCTGGCTCATACAACATGAAACCTGGCTCATACAACATGAGACCTGGCTCATACAACATGAGACCTGGCTCATACAACATGAGACCTGGCTCATACAACATGAGACCTGGCTCATACAACATGAGACCTGGCTCATACAACATAAAACCTGGCTCATACAACATGAAACCTGGCTCATACAACATGAGACCTGGCTCATACAACATGAAACCTGGCTCATACAACATGAAACCTGGCTCATACAACATGAAACTTGGCTCATACAACATGAAACCTGGCTCATACAACATGAGACCTGGCTCATACAACATGAATCCTGGCTCATACAACATGAAACCTGGCTCATACAACATGAGACCTGGCTCATACAACATGAGACCTGGCTCATACAACATGAGACCTGGCTCATACAACATGAGACCTGGCTGATACAACATGAGACCTGGCTCATACAACATGAGACCTGGCTCATACAACATGAGACCTGGCTCATACAACATGAAACCTGGCTCACACAACATGAGACCTGGCTCACACTACATGAGACCTGGCTCATACAACATGAGACCTGGCTCATACAACAGGAGACCTGGCTCATACAGCATGAAACCTGGCTCATACAACATGAGACCTGGCTCATACAACATGAAACCTGGCTCATACAACATGAAACCTGGCTCATACAACATGAAACCTGGCTCATACAACATGAAACCTGGCTCATACAACATGAAACCTGGCTCATACAACATGAAACCTGGCTCATACAACATGAAACCTGGCTCATACAACATGAAACCTGGCTCATACAACATGAGACCTGGCTCATACAACATGAGACCTGGCTCATACAACATGAGACCTGGCTCATACAACATGAGACCTGGCTCATACAACATGAGACCTGGCTCATACAACATGAGACCTGGCTCATACAACATGAGACCTGGCTCATACAACATGAGACCTGGCTCATACAACATGAGACCTGGCTCATACAACATGAGACCTGGCTCATACAACATGAGACCTGGCTCATACAACATGAGACCTGGCTCATACAACATGAGACCTGGCTCATACAGCATGAGACCTGGCTCATACAACATGAGACCTGGCTCATACAGCATGAAACCTGGCTCATACAACATGAGACCTAAATCATACAACATGAGACCTGGCTCATACAACATGAAACCTGGCTCATACAACATGAGACCTAAATCATACAACATGAGACCTGGCTCATACAACATGAGACCTGGCTCATACAACATGAGACCTGGCTCATACAACATGAAACCTGGCTCATACAACATGAAACCTGGCTCATTCAACATGAAACCTGGCTCATACAACATGAAACCTGGCTCATACAACATGACACCTGGCTCATACAACATGAAACCTGGCTCATACAACATGAAACCTGGCTCATACAACATGAAACCTGGCTCATAGAACATGAAACCTGGCTCATACAACATGAGACCTGGCTCATACAACATGAAACCTGGCTCATACAACATGAAACCTGGCTCATACAACATGAAACCTGGCTCATACAACATGAGACCTGGCTCATACAACATGAGACCTGACTCATACAACATGAGACCTGGCTCATACAACATGAAACCTGGCTCATACAACATGATACCTGGCTCATACAACATGAGACCCGGCTCATACAACATGAGACCCGGCTCATACAACATGAGACCCGGCTCATACAACATGAGACCCGGCTCATAAAACATGAGACCTGGCTCATACAACATGAAACCTGGCTCATACAACATGAGACCTGGCTCATACAACATGAGACCTGGCTCATACAACATGAGACCTGGCTCATACAACATGAGACCTGGCTCATACAACATGAGACCTGGCTCATACAACATGAGACCTGGCTCATACAACATGAGACCTGGCTCATACAACATGAGACCTGGCTCATACAACATGAGACCTGGCTCATACAACATGAAACCTGGCTCATACAACATGAAACCTGGCTCATACAACATGAGACCTGGCTCATACAACATGAGACCTGGCTCATACAACATGAAACCTGGCTCATACAACATGAGACCTGGCTCATACAACATGAAACCTGGCTCATACAACATGAGACCTGGCTCATACAACATGAGACCTGGCTCATACAACATGAGACCTGGCTCATACAACATGAAACCTGGCTCAGACAACATGAAACCTGGCTCATACAACATGAGACCTGGCTCATACAACATGAAACCTGGCTCATACAACATGAGACCTGGCTCATACAACATGAAACCTGGCTCATACAACATGAAACCTGGCTCATACAACATGAAACTTGGCTCATACAACATGAAACCTGGCTCATACAACATGAGACCTGGCTCATACAACATGAATCCTGGCTCATACAACATGAAACCTGGCTCATACAACATGAGACCTGGCTCATACAACATGAGACCTGGCTCATACAACATGAGACCTGGCTCATACAACATGAGACCTGGCTGATACAACATGAGACCTGGCTCATACAACATGAGACCTGGCTCATACAACATGAGACCTGGCTCATACAACATGAAACCTGGCTCACACAACATGAGACCTGGCTCACACTACATGAGACCTGGCTCATACAACATGAGACCTGGCTCATACAACAGGAGACCTGGCTCATACAGCATGAAACCTGGCTCATACAACATGAGACCTGGCTCATACAACATGAGACCTGGCTCATACAACATGAAACCTGGCTCATACAACATGAGACCTGGCTCATACAACATGAGACCTGGCTCATACAACATGAGACCTGGCTCATACAACATAAAACCTGGCTCATACAACATGAAACCTGGCTCATACAACATGAGACCTGGCTCATACAACATGAAACCTGGCTCATACAACATGAAACCTGGCTCATACAACATGAAACTTGGCTCATACAACATGAAACCTGGCTCATACAACATGAGACCTGGCTCATACAACATGAATCCTGGCTCATACAACATGAAACCTGGCTCATACAACATGAGACCTGGCTCATACAACATGAGACCTGGCTCATACAACATGAGACCTGGCTCATACAACATGAGACCTGGCTGATACAACATGAGACCTGGCTCATACAACATGAGACCTGGCTCATACAACATGAGACCTGGCTCATACAACATGAAACCTGGCTCACACAACATGAGACCTGGCTCACACTACATGAGACCTGGCTCATACAACATGAGACCTGGCTCATACAACAGGAGACCTGGCTCATACAGCATGAAACCTGGCTCATACAACATGAGACCTGGCTCATACAACATGAAACCTGGCTCATACAACATGAAACCTGGCTCATACAACATGAAACCTGGCTCATACAACATGAAACCTGGCTCATACAACATGAAACCTGGCTCATACAACATGAAACCTGGCTCATACAACATGAAACCTGGCTCATACAACATGAAACCTGGCTCATACAACATGAGACCTGGCTCATACAACATGAGACCTGGCTCATACAACATGAGACCTGGCTCATACAACATGAGACCTGGCTCATACAACATGAGACCTGGCTCATACAACATGAGACCTGGCTCATACAACATGAGACCTGGCTCATACAACATGAGACCTGGCTCATACAACATGAGACCTGGCTCATACAACATGAGACCTGGCTCATACAACATGAGACCTGGCTCATACAACATGAGACCTGGCTCATACAACATGAGACCTGGCTCATACAACATGAGACCTGGCTCATACAACATGAGACCTGGCTCATACAGCATGAGACCTGGCTCATACAACATGAGACCTGGCTCATACAGCATGAAACCTGGCTCATACAACATGAGACCTAAATCATACAACATGAGACCTGGCTCATACAACATGAAACCTGGCTCATACAACATGAGACCTAAATCATACAACATGAGACCTGGCTCATACAACATGAGACCTGGCTCATACAACATGAGACCTGGCTCATACAACATGAAACCTGGCTCATACAACATGAAACCTGGCTCATTCAACATGAAACCTGGCTCATACAACATGAAACCTGGCTCATACAACATGACACCTGGCTCATACAACATGAAACCTGGCTCATACAACATGAAACCTGGCTCATAGAACATGAAACCTGGCTCATAGAACATGAAACCTGGCTCATACAACATGAGACCTGGCTCATACAACATGAAACCTGGCTCATACAACATGAAACCTGGCTCATACAACATGAAACCTGGCTCATACAACATGAGACCTGGCTCATACAACATGAGACCTGACTCATACAACATGAGACCTGGCTCATACAACATGAAACCTGGCTCATACAACATGATACCTGGCTCATACAACATGAGACCCGGCTCATACAACATGAGACCCGGCTCATACAACATGAGACCCGGCTCATACAACATGAGACCCGGCTCATAAAACATGAGACCTGGCTCATACAACATGAAACCTGGCTCATACAACATGAGACCTGGCTCATACAACATGAGACCTGGCTCATACAACATGAGACCTGGCTCATACAACATGAGACCTGGCTCATACAACATGAGACCTGGCTCACACAACATGAGACCTGGCTCATACAACATGAGACCTGGCTCATACAACATGAGACCTGGCTCATACAACATGAGACCTGGCTCATACAACATGAAACCTGGCTCATACAACATGAAACCTGGCTCATACAACATGAGACCTGGCTCATACAACATGAGACCTGGCTCATACAACATGAAACCTGGCTCATACAACATGAGACCTGGCTCATACAACATGAAACCTGGCTCATACAACATGAGACCTGGCTCATACAACATGAGACCTGGCTCATACAACATGAGACCTGGCTCATACAACATGAAACCTGGCTCAGACAACATGAAACCTGGCTCATACAACATGAGACCTGGCTCATACAACATGAAACCTGGCTCATACAACATGAGACCTGGCTCATACAACATGAAACCTGGCTCATACAACATGAAACCTGGCTCATACAACATGAAACTTGGCTCATACAACATGAAACCTGGCTCATACAACATGAGACCTGGCTCATACAACATGAATCCTGGCTCATACAACATGAAACCTGGCTCATACAACATGAGACCTGGCTCATACAACACGAGACCTGGCTCATACAACATGAGACCTGGCTCATACAACATGAGACCTGGCTGATACAACATGAGACCTGGCTCATACAACATGAGACCTGGCTCATACAACATGAGACCTGGCTCATACAACATGAAACCTGGCTCACACAACATGAGACCTGGCTCACACTACATGAGACCTGGCTCATACAACATGAGACCTGGCTCATACAACAGGAGACCTGGCTCATACAGCATGAAACCTGGCTCATACAACATGAGACCTGGCTCATACAACATGAGACCTGGCTCATACAACATGAAACCTGGCTCATACAACATGAGACCTGGCTCATACAACATGAGACCTGGCTCATACAACATGAGACCTGGCTCATACAACATGAGACCTGGCTCATACAACATGAGACCTGGCTCATACAACATGAGACCTGGCTCATACAACATGAGACCTGGCTCATACAACATGAGACCTGGCTCATACAACATGAGACCTGGCTCATACAACATGAGACCTGGCTCATACAACATGAGACCTGGCTCATACAACATGAGACCTGGCTCATACAGCATGAGACCTGGCTCATACAACATGAGACCTGGCTCATACAGCATGAAACCTGGCTCATACAACATGAGACCTAAATCATACAACATGAGACCTGGCTCATACAACATGAAACCTGGCTCATACAACATGAGACCTAAATCATACAACATGAGACCTGGCTCATACAACATGAGACCTGGCTCATACAACATGAGACCTGGCTCATACAACATGAAACCTGGCTCATACAACATGAAACCTGGCTCATACAACATGAAACCTGGCTCATACAACATGAAACCTGGCTCATACAACATGACACCTGGCTCATACAACATGAAACCTGGCTCATACAACATGAAACCTGGCTCATACAACATGAAACCTGGCTCATAGAACATGAAACCTGGCTCATACAACATGAGACCTGGCTCATACAACATGAAACCTGGCTCATACAACATGAAACCTGGCACATACAACATGAAACCTGGCTCATACAACATGAGACCTGGCTTATACAACATGAGACCTGGCTCATACAACATGAGACCTGGCTCATACAACATGAAACCTGGCTCATACAACATGATACCTGGCTCATACAACATGAGACCTGGCTCATACAACATGAGACCTGGCTCATACAACATGAGACCCGGCTCATACAACATGAGACCCGGCTCATAAAACATGAGACCTGGCTCATACAACATGAAACCTGGCTCATACAACATGAGACCTGGCTCATACAACATGAGACCTGGCTCATACAACATGAGACCTGGCTCATACAACATGAGACCTGGCTCATACAACATGAGACCTGGCTCATACAACATGAGACCTGGCTCATACAACATGAGACCTGGCTCATACAACATGAGACCTGGCTCATACAACATGAGACCTGGCTCATACAACATGAGACCTGGCTCATACAACATGAGACCTGGCTCATACAACATGAAACCTGGCTCATACAACATGAAACCTGGCTCATACAACATGAGACCTGGCTCATACAACATGAGACCTGGCTCATACAACATGAAACCTGGCTCATACAACATGAGACCTGGCTCATACAACATGAAACCTGGCTCATACAACATGAGACCTGGCTCATACAACATGAAACCTGGCTCAGACAACATGAAACCTGGCTCATACAACATGAAACCTGGCTCAGACAACATGAAACCTGGCTCATACAACATGAAACCTGGCTCATACAACATGAAACCTGGCTCATACAACATGAAACCTGGCTCATACAACATGAAACCTGGCTCATACAACATGAAACCTGGCTCATACAACATGAGACCTGGCTCATACAACATGAAACCTGGCTCATACAACATGAGACCTGGCTCATACAACATGAAACCTGGCTCATACAACATGAGACCTGGCTCATACAACATGAGACCTGGCTCATACAACATGAGACCTGGCTCATACAACATGAAACCTGGCTCATACAACATGAGACCTGGCTCATACAACATGAGACCTGGCTCATACAACATGAGACCTGGCTCATACAACATGAGACCTGGCTCATACAACATGAAACCTGGCTCATACAACATGAAACCTGGCTCATACAACATGAAACCTGGCTCATACAACATGAAACCTGGCTCATACAACATGAGACCTGGCTCATACAACATGAAACCTGGCTCATACAACATGAGACCTGGCTCATACAACAGGAAACCTGGCTCATACAACATGAAACCTGGCTCATACAACATGAGACCTGGCTCATACAACATGAGACCTGGCTCATACAACATGAGACCTGGCTCATACAACATGAGACCTGGCTCATACAACATGAGACCTGGCTCATACAACATGAGACCTGGCTCATACAACATGAGACCTGGCTCATACAACATGAGACCTGGCTCATACAACATGAAACCTGGCTCATACAACATGAAACCTGGCTCATACAACATGAAACCTGGCTCATACAACATGAAACCTGGCTCATACAACATGAAACCTGGCTCATACAACATGAAACCTGGCTCATACAACATGAAACCTGGCTCATACAACATGAAACCTGGCTCATACAACATGAAACCTGGCTCATACAACATGAAACCTGGCTCATACAACATGAAACCTGGCTCATACAACATGAAACCTGGCTCATACAACATGAAACCTGGCTCATACAACATGAGACCTGGCTCATACAACATGAAACCTGGCTCATACAACATGAAACCTGGCTCATACAACATGAAACCTGGCTCATACAACATGAGACCTGGCTCATACAACATGAAACCTGGCTCATACAACATGAAACCTGGCTCATACAACATGAAACCTGGCTCATACAACATGAAACCTGGCTCATACAACATGAAACCTGGCTCATACAACATGAAACCTGGCTCATACAACATGAGACCTGGCTCATACAACATGAGACCTGGCTCATACAACATGAGACCTGGCTCATACAACATGAGACCTGGCTCATACAACATGAGACCTGGCTCATACAACATGAGACCTGGCTCATACAACATGAGACCTGGCTCATACAACATGAGACCTGGCTCATACAACATGAGACCTGGCTCATACAACATGAGACCTGGCTCATACAACATGAGACCTGGCTCATACAACATGAGACCTGGCTCATACAACATGAGACCTGGCTCATACAACATGAGACCTGGCTCATACAACATGAGACCTGGCTCATACAACATGAGACCTGGCTCATACAACATGAAACCTGGCTCATACAACAAGAAACCTGGCTCATACAACATGAAACCTGGCTCATACAACATGAAACCTGGCTCATACAACATGAAACCTGGCTCATACAACATGAAACCTGGCTCATACAACATGAAACCTGGCTCATACAACATGAAACCTGGCTCATACAACATGAAACCTGGCTCATACAACATGAGACCTGGCTCATACAACATGAGACCTGGCTCATACAACATGAAACCTGGCTCATACAACATGAGACCTGGCTCATACAACATGAGACCTGGCTCATACAACATGAGACCTGGCTCATACAACATGAAACCTGGCTCATACAACATGAAACCTGGCTCATACAACATGAAACCTGGCTCATACAACATGAAACCTGGCTCATACAACATGAAACCTGGCTCATACAACATGAGACCTGGCTCATACAACATGAGACCTGGCTCATACAACATGAGACCTGGCTCATACAACATGAGACCTGGCTCATACAACATGAAACCTGGCTCATACAACATGAGACCTGGCTCATACAACATGAGACCTGGCTCATACAACATGAGACCTGGCTCATACAACATGAGACCTGGCTCATACAACATGAGACCTGGCTCATACAACATGAAACCTGGCTCATACAACATAAAACCTGGCTCATACAACATGAAACCTGGCTCATACAACATGAAACCTGGCTCATACAACATGAAACCTGGCTCATACAACATGAAACCTGGCTCATACAACATGAAACCTGGCTCATACAACATGAAACCTGGCTCATACAACATGAAACCTGGCTCATACAACATGAAACCTGGCTCATACAACATGAAACCTGGCTCATACAACATGAAACCTGGCTCATACAACATGAGACCTGGCTCATACAACATGAATCCTGGCTCATACAACATGAAACCTGGCTCATACAACATGAGACCTGGCTCATACAACACGAGACCTGGCTCATACAACACGAGACCTGGCTCGTACAACATGAGACCTGGCTCATACAACATGAGACCTGGCTCATACAACATGAGACCTGGCTCGCACAACATGAGATCTTGCTCATACAACATGAGACCTGGCTCATACAACATGAGACCTGGCTCATACAACATGAGACCTGGCTCATACAACATGAGACCTGGCTCATACAACATGAGACCTGGCTCATACAACATGAGACCTGGCTCATACAACATGAGACCTGGCTCATACAACATGAGACCTGGCTCATACAACATGAGACCTGGCTCATACAACATGAAACCTGGCTCATACAACATGAAACCTGGCTCATACAACAAGAAACCTGGCTCATACAACATGAAACCTGGCTCATACAACATGAAACCTGGCTCATACAACATGAAACCTGGCTCATACAACATGAAACCTGGCTCATACAACATGAAACCTGGCTCATACAACATGAAACCTGGCTCATACAACATGAAACCTGGCTCATACAACATGAGACCTGGCTCATACAACATGAGACCTGGCTCATACAACATGAAACCTGGCTCATACAACATGAGACCTGGCTCATACAACATGAGACCTGGCTCATACAACATGAGACCTGGCTCATACAACATGAAACCTGGCTCATACAACATGAAACCTGGCTCATACAACATGAAACCTGGCTCATACAACATGAAACCTGGCTCATACAACATGAAACCTGGCTCATACAACATGAGACCTGGCTCATACAACATGAGACCTGGCTCATACAACATGAGACCTGGCTCATACAACATGAGACCTGGCTCATACAACATGAAACCTGGCTCATACAACATGAGACCTGGCTCATACAACATGAGACCTGGCTCATACAACATGAGACCTGGCTCATACAACATGAGACCTGGCTCATACAACATGAGACCTGGCTCATACAACATGAAACCTGGCTCATACAACATAAAACCTGGCTCATACAACATGAAACCTGGCTCATACAACATGAAACCTGGCTCATACAACATGAAACCTGGCTCATACAACATGAAACCTGGCTCATACAACATGAAACCTGGCTCATACAACATGAAACCTGGCTCATACAACATGAAACCTGGCTCATACAACATGAAACCTGGCTCATACAACATGAAACCTGGCTCATACAACATGAAACCTGGCTCATACAACATGAGACCTGGCTCATACAACATGAATCCTGGCTCATACAACATGAAACCTGGCTCATACAACATGAGACCTGGCTCATACAACATGAGACCTGGCTCATACAACACGAGACCTGGCTCATACAACATGAGACCTGGCTCATACAACATGAGACCTGGCTCATACAACATGAGACCTGGCTCATACAACATGAGACCTGGCTCATACAACATGAAACCTGGCTCACACAACATGAGACCTGGCTCACACTACATGAGACCTGGCTCATACAACATGAGACCTGGCTCATACAACAGGAGACCTGGCTCATACAGCATGAAACCTGGCTCATACAACATGAGACCTGGCTCATACAACATGAAACCTGGCTCATACAACATGAAACCTGGCTCATACAACATGAAACCTGGCTCATACAACATGAAACCTGGCTCATACAACATGAAACCTGGCTCATACAACATGAAACCTGGCTCATACAACATGAAACCTGGCTCATACAACATGAAACCTGGCTCATACAACATGAGACCTGGCTCATACAACATGAAACCTGGCTCATACAACATGAGACCTGGCTCATACAACATGAGACCTGGCTCATACAACATGAGACCTGGCTCATACAACATGAGACCTGGCTCATACAACATGAGACCTGGCTCATACAACATGAGACCTGGCTCATACAACATGAGACCTGGCTCATACAACATGAGACCTGGCTCATACAACATGAGACCTGGCTCATACAACATGAGACCTGGCTCATACAACATGAGACCTGGCTCATACAACATGAGACCTGGCTCATACAACATGAGACCTGGCTCATACAACATGAGACCTGGCTCATACAACATGAGACCTGGCTCATACAGCATGAGACCTGGCTCATACAACATGAGACCTGGCTCATACAGCATGAAACCTGGCTCATACAACATGAGACCTAAATCATACAACATGAGACCTGGCTCATACAACATGAAACCTGGCTCATACAACATGAGACCTAAATCATACAACATGAGACCTGGCTCATACAACATGAGACCTGGCTCTTACAACATGAGACCTGGCTCATACAACATGAAACCTGGCTCATACAACATGAAACCTGGCTCATACAACATGAAACCTGGCTCATACAACATGAAACCTGGCTCATACAACATGACACCTGGCTCATACAACATGAAACCTGGCTCATACAACATGAAACCTGGCTCATACAACATGAAACCTGGCTCATAGAACATGAAACCTGGCTCATACAACATGAGACCTGGCTCATACAACATGAAACCTGGCTCATACAACATGAGACCTGGCTCATACAACATGAAACCTGGCTCATACAACATGAGACCTGGCTCATACAACATGAAACCTGGCTCATACAACATGAAACCTGGCTCATACAACATGAGACCTGGCTCATACAACATGAAACCTGGCTCATACAACATGAGACCTGGCTCATACAACATGAGACCTGGCTCATACAACATGAGACCTGGCTCATACAACATGAGACCTGGCTCATACAACATGAGACCTGGCTCATACAACATGAGACCTGGCTCATACAACATGAGACCTGGCTCATACAACATGAGACCTGGCTCATACAACATGAGACCTGGCTCATACAACATGAGACCTGGCTCATACAACATGAGACCTGGCTCATACAACATGAGACCTGGCTCATACAACATGAGACCTGGCTCATACAACATGAGACCTGGCTCATACAACATGAGACCTGGCTCATACAGCATGAGACCTGGCTCATACAACATGAGACCTGGCTCATACAGCATGAAACCTGGCTCATACAACATGAGACCTAAATCATACAACATGAGACCTGGCTCATACAACATGAAACCTGGCTCATACAACATGAGACCTAAATCATACAACATGAGACCTGGCTCATACAACATGAGACCTGGCTCTTACAACATGAGACCTGGCTCATACAACATGAAACCTGGCTCATACAACATGAAACCTGGCTCATACAACATGAAACCTGGCTCATACAACATGAAACCTGGCTCATACAACATGACACCTGGCTCATACAACATGAAACCTGGCTCATACAACATGAAACCTGGCTCATACAACATGAAACCTGGCTCATAGAACATGAAACCTGGCTCATACAACATGAGACCTGGCTCATACAACATGAAACCTGGCTCATACAACATGAGACCTGGCTCATACAACATGAAACCTGGCTCATACAACATGAGACCTGGCTCATACAACATGAAACCTGGCTCATACAACATGATACCTGGCTCATACAACATGAGACCTGGCTCATACAACATGAGACCTGGCTCATACAACATGAGACCTGGCTCATACAACATGAGACCTGGCTCATACAACATGAGACCTGGCTCATACAACATGAGACCTGGCTCATACAACATGAGACCTGGCTCATACAACATGAGACCTGGCTCATACAACATGAGACCTGGCTCATACAACATGAGACCTGGCTCATACAACATGAGACCTGGCTCATACAACATGAGACCTGGCTCATACAACATGAGACCTGGCTCATACAACATGAGACCTGGCTCATACAACATGAAACCTGGCTCATACAACATGAAACCTGGCTCATACAACATGAAACCTGGCTCATACAACATGAGACCTGGCTCATACAACATGAAACCTGGCTCATACAACATGAGACCTGGCTCATACAACATGAAACCTGGCTCATACAACATGAGACCTGGCTCATACAACATGAGACCTGGCTCATACAACATGAGACCTGGCTCATACAACATGAAACCTGGCTCAGACAACATGAAACCTGGCTCATACAACACGAAACCTGGCTCATACAACATGAAACCTGGCTCATACAACATGAAACCTGGCTCATACAACATGAAACCTGGCTCATACAACATGAAACCTGGCTCATACAACATGAGACCTGGCTCATACAACATGAGACCTGGCTCATACAACATGAGACCTGGCTCATACAACATGAAACCTGGCTCATACAACATGAGACCTGGCTCATACAACATGAGACCTGGCTCATACAACATGAGACCTGGCTCATACAACATGAGACCTGGCTCATACAACATGAGACCTGGCTCATACAACATGAGACCTGGCTCATACAACATGAAACCTGGCTCATACAACATGAAACCTGGCTCATACAACATGAAACCTGGCTCATACAACATGAAACCTGGCTCATACAACATGAAACCTGGCTCATACAACATGAAACCTGGCTCATACAACATGAAACCTGGCTCATACAACATGAAACCTGGCTCATACAACATGAAACCTGGCTCATACAACATGAAACCTGGCTCATACAACATGAAACCTGGCTCATACAACATGAAACCTGGCTCATACAACATGAAACCTGGCCCATACAACATGAAACCTGGCTCATACAACATGAAACCTGGCTCATACAACATGAGACCTGGCTCATACAACATGAAACCTGGCTCATACAACATGAAACCTGGCTCATACAACATGAAACCTGGCTCATACAACATGAAACCTGGCTCATACAACATGAAACCTGGCTCATACAACATGAAACCTGGCTCATACAACATGAAACCTGGCTCATACAACATGAAACCTGGCTCATACAACATGAAACCTGGCTCATACAACATGAAACCTGGCTCATACAACATGAGACCTGGCTCATACAACATGAGACCTGGCTCATACAACATGAGACCTGGCTCATACAACATGAGACCTGGCTCATACAACATGAGACCTGGCTCATACAACATGAGACCTGGCTCATACAACATGAAACCTGGCTCATACAACATGAGACCTGGCTCATACTACATGAGACCTGGCTCATACAACATGAGACCTGGCTCATACAACATGAGACCTGGCTCATACAACATGAGACCTGGCTCATACAACATGAGACCTGGCTCATACAGCATGAGACCTGGCTCATACAACATGAGACCTGGCTCATACAGCATGAAACCTGGCTCATACAACATGAGACCTAAATCATACAACATGAGACCTGGCTCATACAACATGAGACCTGGCTCATACAACATGAAACCTGGCTCATACAACATGAAACCTGGCTCATACAACATGAGACCTGGCTCATACAACATGAGACCTGGCTCATACAACATGAAACCTGGCTCATACAACATGAGACCTGGCTCATACAACATGAGACCTGGCTCATACAACATGAGACCTGGCTCATACAACATGAAACCTGGCTCATACAACATGAAACCTGGCTCATACAACATGACTTTGCTGTGGATGCTGCTGTCCCTATGGTGGTCTCTTTCTCTCTTGTCTCCTGCGTCTAGCCATAACTGTCTCATTTGAACCCCTTTCACATCTACTGCTCTCCCCCTTTTCCCTCCACTCTCAGTATACTCAAATCACCTCTCCCCACCTTTAAGTCAAAACTTAAAACTCACCTCTTAAATTAAGCATTTAATTAGCCTGGACTCATGGCTACTGTCCCACAACCACATTCTCTCCTACCAACCATTGTGGTCAAGCACTGCCATCTGCTGCACATGTTCCTGCACCTATAGGGCCTTATTTAGAGAAGGTTCATAAATAAAATCGCCAGTGAATTTAAAATGGGTCGTTGCTATCACGGTATTCAGAAAGGCTCGATTACCAGTGATGGCAAAATGCCCAAAACGGGCGAGTTGCTGCCAGCGAGAGCATCAACCTTACTTAAAAGGCCTAAACCAGCGATTCATTTCTGCTGGAGAGAGAGCGGCTCTGAGAGAGCCGCCTCTCCCAGCTGAAATGTCGGCTGAAAATTATTTATTTAAATATACATTTCTTTAATAGTGTAGAGGTGCAGGGGGTCTCCGGAGCTGAACCACGTTGGTTTTATGTCCGGGAAACCCCTGCTTCCCGAGATACAGGCACCTTTATGGGGTGCCGGTATCTCCAATGCAAGGAAATGTCCCGGTCACGTGACGCGGGACATTTCAATGTAGAGGGATACCTGCACCCCATGAAGGGGCCTGTATCTTGGGAAGCAGGGGGTCCCCGGACATAAAACCAATGTGGTTCAGCTCCGGAGACCCCCTGCACCTCTACACTATTAAAGAAATTTATATTAATAAATATTTAAAAAAACATCAATACACCCCCCCCCCCGCCCAAACCCATACAGTACAGTAATGGGCAAAATAACTATTATCCAGATATGGATAATAGATTATTTGCCCATTATTAATCACTGCATTAGCATACAAAAATAAAGTAAATAAATACAGTTATACTTACCACAACAGCAGGTCCCTCTGTCCTCTGTAGCAAGAAAGCATATATACATAATAAGACATTCTAATGGCCCCTAACCCCTTAATTACCTTAGCGGTTACTAACCGCTATTGTCATTAAGGGGTTAACCCACCCTGACCCGATACCAACCCGGGAGGCCTAAGCACCCACCCTGACTGACTATACCCACCCTATACCCATTGAGTAGTATAGTGGTACATCATACCCATATAATAATAATATGGGCATGATAAGCCCCTATAGCACTCAATGGGCACCCTAATGACAATAAATTAATACACAATACACACAGTAATAAAACGTAACTAAACTCCAAAAAAAACACTTCACTAAATAAAAACAGTAGCCAGCTAATCCAATCAATAGAAGCAATTACAACATCAACAATGAATTAATTCAACCATTACCCAATCAAACCAATTAATCCCTAAACCAACTCAAAATAAATAGTAACACTAACCAATGTAAACAATGAATTAATCCAACATTAATGAATGTAACCATTAAAAGACAAATAAATAAATTAAAACAATCTCTGAAGTATCCATAAAACACATGAGCTAACATAATATAACATTAAGTACAAGCGAACACCAATCGCAAAGCTTTTATTACATTAACCATAAACAAACAGTCACATCCACATCATTAACTGCAATAACAAGCGAGAAATGCCCCCCAAATATTGGCATAATAATGTATTCATCTGTACCCTAAAGAGGTAGCGGTTAATATATTATCAGTCAATGTGCCTCCCCACAAAAATAAAAAAACACATCCAAAAAATAAACCTGTAAAAAGAGACATTTACAAACATTGAATATCTTACTTACCATTAGAAACGGTGGCCCTCCGACTCCCGGGGTAACAGGAAGCTCACGTACCTTGAAGGCCTCCAACAGCATCCGATGACATCCGCCATGAAGATCCTGCTCAGGTACCGCAATCTTCTTTTTTCTTTCTTTACTCATCGTCTTCTATCTTCATCTGTAACCATTTCTTGTTCTTCTTTATCTTCTTTCTTCATCTGTCAATACAAAAAACCCCATGTTAAATCACAGCCGATGCTGTCTCGTCGGCTTCTTGGGCTCAAATGAGGCGTCACGGCCTTAAATATGGCTTGTGACGTCACATTTACCCTCAAAATGGTTAACAGCCACCTGATTGGCTGTTAAAACCATGTTCCGACTTAAAAACATTTTTTTGCCGTGATGTCACTTAAAGGGAATGATGCCAGCCAATCAGAATGGCTGTGCTTCATTTACCTTTAACATGACGTCGGTAAATCCAAGATGGCCGCTGTGTCACAAGGTATTTCAGCCAATCAGCGTGTGGAAGACGCATAGGAGTGGAATGGGAGAGGCATGTGGGGGTATGGGAGACGCATAGGAGGGACATAGGAGGGACATAGGAGGGACATGGGAGAGGCATTTGGGGGTGTGGGGGTATAGGAGAGTCCTTACGTGCTCAGATGTGCTCACGAAGGATCAAGTTTGATAAGGAAGGCCGCTTTCATGCGAGCTCAAATAATGTGTTTCTGCTCATTTTTTATACCGGAATGTGTTTCTGCTCATTTTTTATACAGGACTGTGTTTCTGCTCATTTTTATACCGGAATGTGTTTCTGCTCATTTTTTATACAGGACTGTGTTTCTGCTCATTTTTATACCGGAATGTGTTTCTGCTCATTTTTTATACCGGAATGTGTTTCTGCTCATTTTTTATACCGGGAATGTGTTTCTGCTCATTTTTTATACCGGAATGTGTTTCTGCTCATTTTTTATACAGGACTGTGTTTCTGCTCATTTTTTATACCGGAACGTGTTTCCGCTCATTTTTTATACAGGAATGTGTTTCTGCTCATTTTTTATACCGGAAAGCGGCCCCCCTAGCCATAGGCGGGGGGGCTTCATGACCGGGGGGGGTCCGGCCTTCCCCTCGCTGGCCCGCCCCCACACCTCCCTCCCCAGGACAGGGGAGGAGTTCCAGGAAGGCCTACTTAAGGCCAGGCTGGCGGGCAGCACATCCTCTTTGGCTGCCCGCCAGACGATTTGGACGTCCCGCTCCTCCCTGCAGTTTAAACTAAGGTAAGGCCCCGAAAGGGGGGTCAATCCTGGGCACTCCCCCCTCCTGTATAGCCGCGATTTTTGAATCGGCGGCGAGGGGGGAGGCGGGATGCAGGGAGGAGAGGGACCCCGTAGGGTAGCGGCCCGTCCCCATCCTCCATCTGCGGCGCGCAGCATGCAGCTGGGGGGGTCGGACTTAAGCCTGTGCCGCGGCGGCTGCAGGCGGGGAGGGGTTGGTCTCGGGGGACAGAGGGGGTCTGGCGGGCAGTAGGGGCCTGACGGGTTTTTCCCCGCTTCTCCTGGGGGGGGGGGGGGAGGGGGGCTACCTGCTCCCGCAGCGTTGTGCGGGCGGGTGCCTCCTCCATCCGCATAGCCCCGCGGCGGCTGCCATGGGTAGGGGCACCCGGCGGGGAGAGGCAGAGGGATGTTGGTTGCGGGGAGAGGGGGTTCCGGCCGAGGCATGCGGCCCGCGTGTGTCCCATGCGGGCGGCTGCTCGCGGCCCGTTCGGGGGCTGGGGCGCAGTCCCACGTGGTGGAATGTAGCGCGGGCAGAGGCCCCTCCTACCCCTCCCCCCCCCCTTTTCGGTTAGTGGCCTCGGGGCACGGGGGTTGGGGTGGACCGGTCAGCCATGCGGCTGGAGAGGCGGCTGCTCCCGCGCCCCCCCCTTCCCCCACACTTGTGGGGTCGTTAAAATGTATGCGTGAGGTGGGCTGTACAGGGGGGGGCGGCCGGAAAAAATCTATAATAAATAAATAACGTTGTATGGGTATATATGGGTGTGATATGGGTGTGTATATATATGTATATGTGTGTATATATATATGTATGTATATGTATGGGGGTGTATATATATATGTATGTGTGGTATGGGTATATATATGTATATGTGCGTGGGTATATATGTGGATGTACGTACAGGTATTTATGGGTGTTATGTGCAGGTATGTGGGTGTGTATGTACATGTGTATATGGGTATGCACGTATACGTAAGTGGAGATATACGCATGTATAGGCTAGTGCAGCCGCTCTTAGTGGTTGCGGCCCTAGGCCGGGGGTAAGCGCAAAGAGGGGGCGGCCAAGGTTGGCGCTTCACGGTCTGCCCCCGCAGTTAGTTTCGGCGGGGGGACACACGCTGATGCGCTCGGGGCGATTATGTGCAGGTTTGTGTGTGCGGGTATATATATGTGTATACGGGTACGTATATATGTGTACATGGGTACAGGTAAATCGGTGTACGTGTATGTAGGCATGTATACTATAAGCTATATAAATATACTGTAGTTCGGCGGGGGGGGACACGCTGAGGCGCTGGGAGCGATGGCAAGTGGATGCTTGACTGCTCCCAGCGGCCGCTTCCTTCTGGTATCCCGTGCGGGGGTAGCAGTTGCCCGCCCGTGCGGGGTGGGGGTATGGCGAAGTTGGGACAGAAAGGCTGGCATAAGATTTGCATAGGAGGGAGCGCGGTCTGACTGGCGACGTGTCCCCCCCACTTATGGTCTCAGACGGTGCAGAGAATTATATAATGTCAATAGAGCTCTTTATCTAGGGACATTTTAGACTATATAGATATATTGTGGTAATTATTAGATGATAAATACTTGTTAATGGGAATCGCAATGTTTAGCATTTATGCTTGGTTACTTTATCTGAATTCCCCAATTAATTCATGGATGGGCGCATGGGGAGGCGTGCGTGCGGAGGCGCATGTGTGGGGGATAGGTGTGTGGGCACAGGTAGTTGGATATATGGATATACGTGTAGGCACATCAGAAGTATGTATGTAGGCACATGTGGATGTTTATATGTGTAGGGGCACACGTAGAAGTGTGCGGGTGTATAGGGGCACACGTAGATGTGCGCTTGCGTGTGTGGGCACACGTAGATGCGTGCGGGTATGTATGGCCACACGTAGAGGTGCGCGAGTGCGTATGGGCACACGTAGGCAGGTGCACGTGGATGCGCGCGTGTATGAGCACGCGTGGATGCGCGCGTGTGTAGGGGCACACGTGTATGCGCGCGTGTGTATGGGCACACGTAAATGCGCGCGAGTGTATGGGCACTCGTAGATGTCAGTAGAGCTCTTTATCTAGTGACATTATAAACTATATAACTATACTGTAGTAATTATTAGATGATAAATACCACACGTAAATGCGCGCGTGGATATAGGGGTGCATGTAAATGCGTGCGTGTATGTGGACATGCGTAAATGCGCGCGTGTATGTGGACATGCGTAAATGCGCGTGTATGGACACGCGTAGATGCGCGCGTGTGTATGGGCACGCGTAAATGCGCGCGTGTGTATGGACACGCGTAGATGCGCGCATGTGTATGGACGCGCGTAGATGCGCGCGTGTGTATGGACACGCGTAAATGCGCGCGTGTGTATATGGGCACACGTAGATGCGCGCGCGTGTGTATGTGGGCACACGTAGATGCGCGCGAGTATATGGGAACACGTAGATGCGCGCGTGTATATGGGTTCACGGAAATGCGCGCGTGTATATGGGCTCACGGAAATGCGCCCATGTGTATATGGGCACACGGAAATGCGCGCGTGTGTATATGGGCACACGGAAATGCGCGCGTGTGTATACGGGCACACGCAGGGCGAGCACGTGCGTGGGTAGAGGGGCACACGCAGGTGCGCGCGGGTTTATATGGGTGCGCGTGGATGTATATGGGTGCGCGCGGGTGTGTATGGGCACGCGGAAATGCGCGCGCGGGTGTGTATATGGGCACACGGAAATGCGCGCGTGTGTATATGGGCACACGGAAATGCGCGCGGGTGTATATGGGCACACGGAAATGCGCGCGGGTGCGTACGGTTTGCTGTGCGGGGAGAGGGGCTGGCGGAGGCAAGCGGTCACAGCGCGTGAGGCCCTGGGTTGCTAATCCTGGGGCAGGCAATAGTCGCGACCCGTGCAAGCAGGGACGGGTAGGGACGGGCCGGTGCCCCGTCGCGCAAAAATTTTGGACAGGCATACGGGAAGCGGGCTGCATGGCATCAATGGCAGAGCAGTTACGCCTTCTTCAAGTCGAGGCGGAAAACCATGACGAGGCATGGTTGGATCGGTGGTTGCATGCGTTGTTCTCTGCGATATACGTGTAGGCACATCAGAAGTCTGTATGTAGGCACATGTGGATGTTTATATGGGTAGGGGCACACGTAGAAGTGTGCGGGTGTATAGGGGCACACGTGGATGCGCGCGCGCGCGCGTGTGTATGGGCACACGTAGATGTCAGTAGAGCTCTTTATCTAGTGACATTATAAACTATATAAATATACTGTAGTAATTATTAGATGATAAATACCAAGCGTAAATGCGCGCGTGGGTATAGGGGTGCACGTAAATGCGCGCATGGGTATAGGGGTGCACGTAAATGCGCGTGTGTATATGGGCATACGTAGATGCGCGCGTGTATATGGACATGCGTAAATGCGCGCGTGTGTATGGACATGCGTAAATGCGCGCGTGTATATGGACACGTAGATGCGCGCGTGTGTATATGGGCACACGTAGATGCGCGCGTGTGTATATGGGCGCGCGTGTGTATATGGGCACACGTAGATGCGCGCGTGTGTATATGGGCACACGTAGATGCGCGCGTGTGTATACGGGCACACGTAGATGTGCGCGTGTATATGGGAACACGGAAATGCGCGCGTGTATATGGGCTCACGGAAATGCGCGCGTGTGTATGGGCACACGGAAATGCGCGCGTGTGTATATGGGCTCACGGAGATGCGCGCGTGTGTATATGGGCACACGGGAATGCGCGCGTGTGTATATGGGCACACGGGAATGCGCGCGTGTGTATATGGGCACATGGAAATGCGCGCGTGTGTATATGGGCACACGGAAATGCGCGCGTGTGTATATGGGCACACGGAAATGCGCGCGTGTGTATATGGGCACACGGAAATGCGCGTGTGTGTATACGGGCACACGCAGGGTGCGTGTGTAGCGGGGCACACGCAGGGTGCGTGTGTAGCGGGGCACACGCAGGTGCGCGCGGGTTTATATGGGTGCGCGTGGATGTTTATGGGTGCGCGCGGGTGTGTATGGGCACACGGAAATGCGCGCGGGTGTATATGGGCACATGGAAATGCGCGCGTGTGTATATGGGCACACGGAAATGCGCGCGTGTGTATATGGGCACACGGAAATGCGCGTGTGTGTATATGGGCACACGGAAATGCGCGCGTCTGTGTATACGGGCACACGCAGGGTGCGTGTGTAGCGGGGCACACGCAGGTGCGCGCGGGTTTATATGGGTGCGCGTGGATGTTTATGGGTGCGCGCGGGTGTGTATGGGCACACGGAAATGCGCGCGGGTGTATATGGGCACACGGGAATGCGCGCGCGCGCGCGTGTGTATATGGGCACACGGAAATGCGCGCGGGTGTATATGGGCACACGGAAATGCGCGCGGGTGCGTACGGTTTGCTGTGCGGGGAGAGGGGCTGGCGAAGGCACGCGGTCACAGCGCGTGAGGCCCTGGGTTGCTAATCCTGGGGCAGGCAATAGTCACGACCCGTGCAAGCAGGGCCGGGTAGGGACGGGCCGGTGCCCCGTCGCGCGAAAATTTTGGACAGGCATACGGGAAGCGGGCTGCATGGCAGCAATGGCAGCAATGGCAGAGCAGTTACGCCTTCTTCAAGTCGAGGCGGAAAACCATGACGAGGCATGGTTGGATCGGTGGCTGCAGGCGTTCTCTGTGAAACCAGCACGTGGCACTAAGGCTGCTCCCCGCGGGAAGGGGAAGCAGAGGGCGCTGCAGCACAACGCGTCAGGCGGCATGTAGAGAAGCCGCGCTCCACAGGAAGGGAGCGCGGAGGGTGCTGCAGTGCAAGGCGGCAGGCGAAGTTCAGCAACCGCACGCAGGGCGGCAGCCCTCGGTCACGGTACCGTGAGGCAGGGCGTCAAAGCGGAGGGCGCTGCAACAGGCGACAGTCGACAGCCCTCAGGCAGCATTGCGCGCTAGACAGGCGGCAGGCAGAGAAGCCGCGCTCCACAGGAAGGGAGCGCGGAGGGTGCTGCAGTGCAAGGCGGCAGGCGAAGTTCAGCAACCGCACGCAGGGTGGCAGCCCTCGGTCACGGTACCGCGAGGCAGGGCGTCACAGCGGCCTGGTCGGGCCTCAGCGAAGGTGGGGAGGACTTCGACCGCTGGGACGCAGGACACGGCGGATCGGCGCGCAGGTCGGCCCGCCAAGGAGGGGCGGCGACTTCCAGCCACCGTGACGCAGAACAGGGCGTCACGGCACGCCACACGGCCGCCCGTTGCTGACGCGGGCGGTGTCACTGTCAGGATTTCGCCTGCAGAGTCGGCAGGGCCAAGGAGACAAAGACGGCCAACCGCAACCGCGGTTGGTGCCAAGGTTTCGTAGAGCAGAGAACCCAGCATGGTTCGACTACGTGGAGCCGGCATCGGGTGAAGGGCGAACCAAGTCGCAGCCCAGGTCTCTTCCTCACGGGAAGCCACAGGTGGCCACGGCCGGGGTCACTGGCACCGCGAATCCCATTCCAGTACCAACAGCCATCAGCCGGACCCCGGTGTCTTTCAATTCTTCAGCCACGGCCGGGGTCAGGGGCGCGGTAGCCGACCCACCCGGCAGCATCACGCACTGCACAGATGGTGGAACAGCCCCGGCAGGCGGTTGATGGAGACACGCCGTGGAAGGTACGGCATATGGCGTATCGGGTAATGGTAAGGAGTCGCGTTTAGGGCGGTATCGAGGAGATGCGTCAAGGCTTGCAGTGGGCGACACAGAGCGAGCAAGGGAAGAGGCGTGGCCCAGTCCACTGCCAGGGTCGATTCCCTAGGGGTCACTGAGGGCGGGTAAGAAGCCTGCAGCAGTAAAAAAGGCGAAATCCCAGATAGCGCTGGGTAAAGGCGGCCTGCGGCTCCGGAGGTGGGTATGTCCGGGACCGGGTGAGGGATAGTGCAGGGAAAAAAGCGATTCTCAGGGCATCTTTAAAAAGCATGGCAAGTTGAGTAACTACTGCCCCAGGCGCGATTGGCAGCCCCAGGTGGAATGGAGAGGGCAGGCTGGGCCGGTAGAGGAGCATCGGTCCCGCTGCTAGGCATGCCAGGCGGGGTAGACTTATTTGAGTTTCCGGGAGGGCTTCGAGAGGGTCTGGAGGGTTGGCGGTACGGGCCTAGTTTAAGGGGGGTTAAATAGACCCGTCGGTGGCGGCTCTTGGGGGGTGGGTGCTTGTTCTTGCCAGACTGGGAGCTGGGCCGTTTGAGCCCGGGGGGAGTACGAGTGGGCAAGGTCAGTTATCCATGACCTCGAGAGCCCGCTCGCGTAGGGGACACGAGGTCAGCGGTTCGAGGGCCGGCTGACCGTCCCCTCCCCCTCCTGTCAAAGGAGCACACTCTGGCAGGGAGTGCATTTACCCCATTAGGTTTTCTGTATAAATAAATAGCCGCGGCCATTTTACCTCCAGCTCCCGTTTCCTGTCTTTATTTGTACGTTGCATGTGGGTACAAGGCGGGGGGAGAGGGGAACCGCCTGGAACCTCCCTGGTCAAGCGGCCCCCCTAGCCATAGGCGGGGGGGCTTCATGACCGGGGGGGGTCCGGCCTTCCCCTCGCTGGCCCGCCCCCACACCTCCCTCCCCAGGACAGGGGAGGAGTTCCAGGAAGGCCTACTTAAGGCCAGGCTGGCGGGCAGCACATCCTCTTTGGCTGCCCGCCAGACGATTTCCCACCCACCCATCCCCTTAGTTAGTGATTGCAATCATGTAATGAACGGCAGCAGAAGGTTGAGCAGGGCAGGGTATTCCCAGGAATGTGGGCATATGCATTGTATGCCGTGTTAATGGTTCTTTGTTCCGTTACAGCACGAACAGCTGATACTGTGCTGAGTGAAAGGACGAGGTTCCGAACAGGAGGGGTCATTGACCAGTTTTGCCTTTGTCGCGGCGGCTCTTGGGGGGTGGGTGCTTGTTCTTGCCAGACTGGGAGCTGGGCCGTTTGAGCCCGGGGGGAGTACGAGTGGGCAAGGTCAGTTATCCATGACCTCGAGAGCCCGCTCGCGTAGGGGACACGAGGTCAGCGGTTCGAGGGCCGGCTGACCGTCCCCTCCCCCTCCTGTCAAAGGAGCACACTCTGGCAGGGAGTGCATTTACCCCATTAGGTTTTCTGTATAAATAAATAGCCGCGGCCATTTTACCTCCAGCTCCCGTTTCCTGTCTTTATTTGTACGTTGCATGTGGGTACAAGGCGGGGGGAGAGGGGAACCGCCTGGAACCTCCCTGGTCATGTGTTTCTGCTCATTTTTTATACCGGGAATGTGTTTCTGCTCATTTTTTATACCGGAATGTGTTTCTGCTCATTTTTTATACCAGGAATGTGTTTCTGCTCATTTTTTATACCAAGAAATGTGTTTCTGCTCATTTTTTATACCAATTTGAGGAATGTGTTTCTGCTCATTTTTTATACCAATTTGTAGCCAAGATCACCCTTGGTTTATCTCTCCCTGTCCCCTGTGACACCTTTTTCCGTTTCGTGCACTAAGTGCCGCCCTGTGTGCTACAAGCCGCTGTGGACGCTCCTCTAGACACTGCAGTAGAGGGGAAGTCCGTGACGTCATCAGCAGGCGCCCCACGAGTCGGAGAGGCGTGCTGTCGGCGTTCGGCAGTAGTGGGACTAACAGAGGCTGCTGTGCCTTGCTACGGGACTAGTGTGCGGGACTTAGCACTGTGAACTCACCATCTTATCACCCTGAGGCAGAGAGAGTGTACTCCATGGATTCAAGGGGTTTCCTGCCTGGACTGATGACCGCTGGTCTCCTATTTCTTCCCTTACATCGGTTGAAGAGCAACATTTCCAGCCGTCCCTCTGTGTGGTAACCCCACTAATCCATTGCTTGATTTTATTCTTTCTGATGTACGCAGAACTTATTACCCTTTAGTAAATCTCACTTTTTTTACTGTGCTTCACTATGTGCGTTGTGCGCCCTGTTCTTTTGTCTTTTCTCAAGCTCATATAGAGCCTGGATGTGCGCCAAAAAAAAAAAAATATATTGTCAGTGTGCCAAGTCGCATCACACCAAACAAATAAAAGGATTTTTTTCCCCAGCGCAAGCAGGGAAAATTAAAAAAAAAACACTTGCGCTGCTTGGGCCAATAGGAGGTCGCCACGATGTCAAATCCAGTCGCCGGGGCGTGCGGGCGACCGGATTTGTCGAACACTGCACATAACTATAACTTTAAGTTAATGCATACACATAACCTATTGGATGTTATACACTTGATTATTTATCGCTAGGATACCATGCAACCTTCAGTTGATTTTATTCAGACTTGAATTGTATTATGGTAAACTGGGATAAGAATGATGTGATACCAATCAATCTAAAATTTGGGGTACTGTGAGGAATAATTTGGTGAAATCATAAAAAGGACTCACAGTTAAGTCACTTTTACATTTTAGAAACCTTCAGCCACTTTTACATCACCCACACAAGTAACTCACGCCCGGCCTTCATTACCTCTGAACTTCATCTCACTGCAGTTTGATGCATCTGTGCCATTACCACTTTATCCTCCCCCTGACGCATGTCTGGATCGGGTATCAGGCTGCACATGGCCTCCATCACCCATACCACATGGCATTTTCTTAATTAGCACAGTGTAAATGTGTAATGAGGTGGCCACTAACCAGATGACATTTTATGCTTTGCTGCAGTGATTTAAACACTTGTAGTGCAGTTCCAGCCAAGTTTTCAAGGTGCACACTTCATATTGATTCCTTTATTCAAGATCTGGGGTGTGTAAAGCAAATAGAAGTGGCTTCAGGAAATTAGAATTGGAAGTGTGCAGTTTGATCTTAGCTCAATCATGGTATACATTCTCATCCCTGTCTCAGTATTTCCATATCACTTCCAAATCTGAGCTTTTGAAATGAAATAAAATAAAACACAAAAACAAATGTACATATATTTATTTGGTGATTGTTTTGATTGAATTAATTTTTTTTGGTGGTTGTTTATTTTTTTAGGTTGACCATTGACTGTCATAGTGGTAAATCATGTCCATATTACATTGGCACAGTGTTAAAGCATGCCCATCAATAGGTAGTGGGGGTGAAGGGTGGGGGTAGTTTCCCGGGTGGGGTGGTGAGGCCTCTCGGGTGGGTAGTGTGGGAGAGTGGGTTAACCCCTTAATTACTATAGCGGTTACTAACCGCTAAGGTGATTAAGGGGTTAGGGTCCATTAGATTGCATTTTTTATTTTTATGTTGCTGCCAACGGAGGACAAGGACGGTGATGAGGATGAGGACGGTCATCACACCCTGGCAGGGGTAAGTGCAAATTTTATTTATTTTATGCTGCCTGGTTTCTGTTTTATTTTAAATGGGCAAATGCACTATTATCCATATCTGGATAATAGTAAATTTTGCCCATTACTGTACTGTATGTATTGGGGTTGGAGGGGGGGGGTTGTATTTATTTGAATGAATGTATTGCATTGCAATTTATTTTCTGAACAGGATTGATACCAGAGACTGGTGGGGATCCCTGGACACCATCCAAAGGCCCCTGGACACCCATGGGGACTACTCAAGGCCCCCAGACACCCACAGGGACTCCCAAGAGGCCACCCAAGACCACCCAAGACCACCCAAGAACCCACAGACACTCATGTGGCCCCCGCACCCCCGCAGGCACCACCCAGATGCCCTCGGACACCCCTGGACACCACACGGAGGCCCCTGGACACCCGTGGGGACCACCCATGGACTCGCGGAAACCTGTGGGGTCCACCAGAGGACACCCAGACACTCGTGGGGCTCCCAGACCCCCGCAGACACCACCCAGAGGCCACAGGGACCACACTGAGGCCCCTGGACACACGTGGGGACCATCCAAGGACCCCCGGACACTCATGGGGACCACCGGAAGCCCCCGGGCACCCGCTGGGACCACCCAGAGGCCCCTGGACACAAACGGGGACCACCAGAGAATCTTCAGACACTTGTGGGGACCACCCAGAGGCTCCCGGACACCCGTGGGGACCACCCGAAGACCTACGGACACCCAAGAACCCCCAGCCACTCCCACTGGCCTCTGGTATCAATCCTGTGTAAAAAAAAATTTTTTAATGCATATCTCAACTTTGTGAATAGGCCTCTATGAGTTGTGAGCCATCTACACAGACTAGCTGCAGACTCGGTTACATTTGTATCCGGTCTTTACTTCACTTGTGTTGTTTTATACCCTTTTTTAGACATCTTTCATGATTTCTGCATAACACATTATATTATTGGTTTTTGTTGTTTTTATATTGATTTGTTGTTATTTAACAACACACTATTATTATTGGACTAGTATTGATTAATAACTCACAATCTGATGTGCGGTCACACTACTTTTTTTATATTTCACACTAAATCCAATAAAAAATTAGAATGATGTGGTACATGATCTAATCTGCCTCTTCTGTTATCTGCTGTGTTGTCCATGTTGAGAAATCCGTAGCTGTCGTGTACCATACTTTGTTCTTTCCTTTTGTATAGCGGTCTCTCTGAAGATAACTGATCAAATATGAAGCAAATCAGGCATCTAGGGATGTGTGGAGCTTTGGGCTTAGTTCTGACTTCTGAGCTCAGATCAAATGAAACGGGAGAATTCTCTGGACTTTTTCATTAGAAACAGACAGCATCTCATAGCACCCTTGCTGTTTCGGTAATCCAAATCCTACTTAAAAGAAGTGCTGCAAACTTTGACATGTTACGTTATATGAACCTAGTAGGTTAAATTCATCTTTAACAATTAAAAAATTGCTTAAAATGTTCTACGAACACATTTGCTATTTACAAATCTGTATTAATCAGTTGTATGTCACTCGTTCACAGGAGTAAGTGAAATAACATGCTCTGTCTCTGTTACTGACACAATCATATTACAATGCGTATTTTAGATGCTACTTTAGCTAATAAGGGCCCGTGATCCAATAGGACATACCAGGTTATACAGCACACTGTACTCGCTTCTTGGCACTAGAGAATATATATATAACAAAAAATAATCAAACCAGCTTTTCTCCCATAGTATCCTCCCAGATGATTTATCCTAGGGGAGGATACTATGAAGTGTGAACATTGTAGTAGGTATTTCTTCCTTAGGCTACGGCCCCGGTCTCTCCGCTGTAACGCGCGCCCGCGCTTTTGGCGGCGCGTTCAGCCGATTCCCCGGTCTGCAGCTCACTGCAGGAGGAGAGACCAAGGGGG
This sequence comes from Ascaphus truei, assembly GCF_040206685.1. Classification (NCBI taxonomy): domain Eukaryota; kingdom Metazoa; phylum Chordata; class Amphibia; order Anura; family Ascaphidae; genus Ascaphus; species Ascaphus truei. The sequence continues at coordinate 358,417,687 of NC_134485.1, read as the reverse complement.
GCGTGGCGGAGGAGTGACGGGGCGCGGCCATGACATCACCCGGCAGGTTCGCCCTCATTGGCTGAACCGCCGGGGGGCGTGGCTAATCGCTCGACGCGAGTCCTGCTCTCAATTCTATTGAGAGCAGGAGCAGTTCTCGCGCGAGCGCTGCGGCCCCCCCTCGCAGCGGGCCCGGCGCCATTGCGGAAAGGGCTCTCGTGCGCGCAGCGTCCGCCGCAGCGGACGCTGTAGTAGGCAGCGGGGGCAAGGCCTTAGCACTTTGGTTGCTGGAGACTGGGATCTCCACCATTATTCTTGCATAACAGAATTCAGTAAGATCGGTTGATCCAAGCGGCAATGCACAGCATGTATTTTCTATCCCTGTGTGATATAATGTAAATGTCAGTATACAGCAAGGTTTATGAAAAGACATTAAAATACCATATTTGGGGCTGAAACAAATATAATGCAATAAAAAAATAAATATGCAGAGTTGCCTTTTTTTATGAAGTGTTTTTTCTTATTTCATGTTACAGGTTGCTTGTTAAAAAAAACTGAGATAATGACAATAAATAGTTAATAGAATAACAGAATAAGTACAGTACTTACTGATTCCCATGGATTGCATCATTTGGCAGCAGAAAGAAAAGTTTTTGATGATTCCTTTTATGGATAAAAAGAAGAATGTATTCAGTTGAGAATGTTTCCATGGTTTTGACCTAAAGGAATAAGAATGCTAAAATATCTCTGCAAACAAGAGCAATATTTAGATTATATTTAAAGAGGGTGTGTGTGTGTGTGTGTGTGTGTGTGTGTGTGTGTGTGTGTGTGTGCGTGCGTGCGTGCGTGCGTGCGTGCGTGTGTGTAAGCAAAACTAATTTCTAAAAAAGTTTACACACTTAAAAAAAAGGACTTTTTACTTCTATGCAAGTAAAATCCAGCCACACAAGAAAATAAATGATCAAAGCATTATTAATCCCCATTTGCTTTTATTGCACCATATTGTATCTACAGTATATGTATATCTTTATTTATAGAGTGCCATCCATGTACATAGTGCTTTACAGCAGTAACAGATGTGACATAATAGGAAAAAGCACCTCATACATAAAAGTAGGCATTAGGAAAAGAGTTCCTGCCCCGAAGAGCTTACAATCTATGTGGTAAATCGGGAGAACTTACAGAGGCAGTAGGAGTGTGTTATGATAAGTGTGTCTGCAAGGGGTCATGGTAAATGCAAATAACATGTATAGTATCAGCCAAATGGAGCTACCCAAATTCTTCATTAAAGAGATGTGTTTTAAGGTATGAGTTAAAGTTGGAGGGTGAGGGTTCTAGTTGGATATTGAGGGGAAGGGCATTCCTGATGTGTGGGGCAGTGAGTGTGAGAGGTTTTAGGTGGCAGTGGGCTTTAGGTACA